>NC_138776.1:65770335-65917835 GCF_965119305.1 Pelophylax lessonae
GCTGCTGCACTGCTTTTGGATTCAGAGCAGAGTTGTCACCCTAAAGCCCCGTACACACGCAAAGATTGTTGGCCAACCAATCGGCCAACTTTTGTCCAGTGTTGTTTGTTGGTTGAAATGTGCTCTAGACTTGCACTGGACTTTTGTTGGCCAACAAAAAACAACTTCAGAAGTGATGTCATGTTCTGGTTGACTTTGTGTGTTTTTTCTTCTCTGAGCATGCCCAGTCTTGCTCATATGATTTTTGTCTGCCGAAATCTGTACTGACTGAGGAACAATCGGCCGTTCTGTTGTTGGCCAACAAAAATTTTATAGCATGCACACCAGATTTTTTTTGGCAGTTGGTTGTCGGAAGCATCATACTAACAAGCCTACAATCAGCCGATCGGACGTTGGCCAATATCTTACGGCCAACAATCTGTGCGTGTGTACGGGGCTTTAGGCTGTACCTGCTTGCACAGTAGGATGAGAGGATGTTGCAGGAAGAATGGCTGTAAGAATTGTCACCCATGATTCACAAGCTTCTAGCTTGTCAATCAGTGCCTGGTCACACCTAGTCCTGCCCCCCACTTTCTGGATTGACAGAATGGTCTCTGCCACTGAATCCTTCCCACTGTGAGCTGACACATGCGAGACACAAATGGAGCAGGGTTTGGCATACTCAGGTGGGTAAAGGAAGTATATTGTGTACATAAAGTTGTGCTCATAGGTTTACATACCCTGGCAGAATTTATGATTTCTTGGCCACTTTTGATAATAAATGATTGATAATAAATGGATTCAGCCATACACTAACCATGAATGAAAGAAAAGTTTTTGTGTTATTCATATTCTCTGAAAAATGGCCAAAAAAATCATAAATTCTGCCAGGGTATGTAAACTTATGAGCACAACTGTATAACACAATAGAGGACGGACAGGTGTTTTTTTTTTTTCGCCTGCTGCTGCCATGGGCCAGTAGGGGGGGGGGTGATGTGTAATGTTGCTATATACTGGGATTACTGAAGTGTATTTTTGCCTAACCCCTTGACACCAACAGTACACAGATATATGGCCACACTGGACTGGGCTTTTTTCCATGGGTCCGCAAATCTGTGTATCTGTCTTTGTGCTGGGTGCGCGCTGCACAGTGCACTCCGAGTGCAGAGACTGGGGTCTCACCGAGAGTCCCAGGTCCTGTACCAAGGATTGGGACCTGCAACTCCCAATTCTGGGTCACCTGATCACTGTGATAGCCTCTGATTGGCTACCACACTGATCAGTCGCTGCAAAGCCCTGCCCTGTGTTTTTCTCTTTCTGTGAATGGAGAGGAAAAATACATTGTAGCTGGAATAGAGAGAAAAAAATAAAGAAAAATAAAGAAAAAAAACTAGTTTAAGGTTTAATCTAGGGAAAAGGTCATGGTCAGTAATGTTTGGACAGGATTGTAAATTTTAATTTGTGTCAGTGTGATTTAGGTACGATAAAAAACAAAAAAAAGCAAAATGCACACTATTGTTTCTGTGCTGTACTACAGGTACATACAACAACTAACATACACACATATATGGTATCGCTGTGATCGTCCGGAGCAGGAGAATTTATTCTGGGTTGCTCTTTGGTGGTAGGTTATTTAGGAAATACACAGCTAAATAAAAAAAATATTTTTTTTTTTTTGCAATTTTGGGACAGTTTTCCTTTTGATAAAAAAACAAAACAAAAAAAGAAGATAGCCCAATTTGTCCTGAAAAGTTGTGATGATTTATACTGTTTTACTAAAACATGTCAAAGTAGCAAAATTGTGCTTAGGCATTAACATTTGTTTTACCCTTGGGTTGGAAGGGGTTAATAACAGTGTTTCATAAAAGCATATCACTGTATTGCTCTTCTGACAGCAGTATGTCATTTGGAGCTATAACTTTTAGGGAGCTCTGTAAATTGAATGTAGTAAAGTCCCCCCTCCTCCCTGTCCTGGTACTAGAAGTCACAGCATGCCTGGCTAGCCTTGGGCTGTCACAGAAGCAGGGGACGGCTCACAACGATGGTAAGTCACAATGCACCTAGAGAGGCACAGCTTACATTGTACACGCCAGTCTGGATCTCCGCCGCTGCTTTTTTTTCTTTTGCTTTTGGTGCGTTAGAAAACTCCTGAGAGTCCAAGTGCATTAAACAAAGGAAAATTGCAATGTTCCAGACCGCAAAAGATCTCAGGGGTTTCTGCACAGACTAAGAAGCATTTGTTTGTCAGATTGCTCACCCTCTCAGAATGAAATCTGCTGCTTCATATAACAATGTCAATTATCATGATGTATCCTGAAGTGTGGGCAATTCTAAGGTGCCTAGCTGTGGGGTCAACAATCAGGACAAACATAAAAAAAAAATCACATTAGAGTGTATGTATATCTAGAATTACACAATTATCTGTACATATACAGTATATATCAATAATAACATTTTACTTAACATTTAAAAGGTGACCTCAATTTTTTTTTTTAATTTTGGATAAAGAGGGGAAGGGTTGGAACTCTTTTTATTTATTTTTAAAGCAGAAGGTCAGGAAAAATGTTTAGTCCCCCCATGTAGTGCACTGCATTGGTTAACTGCTCATTTTGCCTGGGGGGGGGGGGCAGCTTATAATTATCCGATCATTTGATCCTCCAGAAAAGAGCACTCCCCCACGCCCAGTGGTGGACTGTTCCTGCTGTCCTTACATCCATAGCTAGTCTATGGGTGTTATGACAGCAGGAACAGTCCACTGCACAAGCCCGGTAGACCACGGGGGGGGGGGGGGGGGGCTTTAGGAGAGACAGGACTTGTCCTGCGCTGGGAGAATTGGCGAACTAGGTGGGGTATATCTCACGTATCTAATCCCTTAGACAAAATTGAGCAGTTAACCCATGCAAGAAGGGCACAGGGCATGGGGATTTTTTTTTTTTTTTCTGAGGGTTCTGATATTTTCTAGGCAAAAACACATTTGCAATACATCACTCCAGTACAGGCACACTTCTCGTTTCATCAGTTTAAAGACCATATCCCAAAAAGGACAGGAAAATGCCTGCTGATCTGCACCCAGCTCCTAGAGCTATGTTCACATATGTGTTGGTCAGGAACACATGCATAGTCCTGTGAAATCCCAATGGCTGCTTTTGTGCAGATGTGTGGCAGTGCCAATAATTCCTAATGGTACCCCCCTCCCCCCCCCACACACACACACACACACACACACACACACACACACACACACACACACACACACACACATTGAAAAGTGCATCACATTTTCCTATGTGCAAAATCACATGGTGTGGCAGCACTATGCAGTTATGTGTACTGCAATTCTAAAAAAAAAAAAAAAAAACAAATGGCCAGGGCCTTGTTTGCCTATGTTTTCCGCAGGTACAGCAGACCATTAAAATGAATGGGCCCACACAAACCCACACGGATGTGAACCTAGACTTAAGCCTCGTACACACGCAACGAATTTCCGCCGACCGGTCGTCCGTCTTTTGTCTGTTGGTTGGAATGTGCTCTAGACTGCACACGAATTTTCCCGCACGACAGAATTCTACTTCAGAAGTGATGTCATGTATTGGATTGCTTTCTATGTGTTCTTTCATCTCTGAGCATGCCTAGTCTTGCTCATAAGATTTTTCCCCATCAAAATCTGTACTAATGAGATGAAAATCGGACGTTGTTTTGACGGACGACAAAAATTATATAGCCTGCACATCAGGATTTTGTCAGCCGAAAAGTCTGAGTCGGCTGTCGAAAGCACCATACTAACAATCCGGTAATCGGCAGGACGAAATTTCCCTTCAGATTTTCTTATCGTGTGTACGGGGCCTTAAGTCCTGTTCTGGGCTGGCAACTCAGAATTTTTTTGGAGTGTTGTCAGCCCTGCTCAGTTGTCTTTTTTTTTTTAAACTGCTCAAACCCTTCCATCTTATTCTCCAAATATAGACACTAATTATTCTGTAGTCCAACATAAGATTTAATTAGCTGACTTGCTAAAACTGGTGCACACAGAATCTTGGGCAGTTGTGCATAGTAAGCAATCGGCTTCTAACTTCAGCTTGTTCATTTATCCCCCGTTCACACCAAGGCAATATTTGACATTTCAAAATTGCATGACAAGTCACACCTCATTTGTGGCAATAGAACCTTCCAATCATTGCGACTCAAGATGCAGCAACTTTGAAAAAATACTACTTTTCTGCGATTTCATTGACTTCTGTTAAATTAAGTCACAAGCCGCAATTAAATCACATCAAAATCACACTCACCAGCAATTTTGAAATCAATTTTAAAGTCACACTGGTGTAAACCAGGGCTTAAACATTGACAAAACCTGGAAGATGATTGGCTACTATGCACAGCTGCACCACATTTTGCGTGCACCAGTTTTAATAAATCTCCCTCCAAAGCAGGCCATACATGGGTCAGATTATGAATTCACGAAATTTCAGATTTTTAATTGACAAATCACTCTTTTGATTTGATGGTGCCACCATTGGTTTTCGAAATTTGACCAAATTTGTTCACTTTCACCTCATGTTGCTACAGAAAATACATTTTTCTTCTTTTTTTTTTCCAGGTCACAGCTCATGCACATTTTTTGATTATAATTCATGCATGATTGCACGAAAATCAGCCATTGCTGCATCGGTGGGAAATTTGAACAAAAATTCCTAATTACGATTTTCGTTAAGAAAATTGATTTGGAATTTGACCCATGTATGGCAGACTTTAGTGATCACAGCACAGATCTGCATTTCTGGCAAGAGAAACAGGTTTCTTCCCCCAAAGTATAACTTTTTTTTTGTTTTGGATACAGTAGAGAGGGATTTGAACATCTATTGGGTTTTTATTGCAGTCCATGTCCCCCGTTAGTGAGATTCACCCTCTTTATTTGTCCCATTTACAATTAGTGAAAGAAAATCCCAAATTTTGGGTTGACACCACAGCAGGAATATAGGGAAAATTTTCCATCAAGGACAATAGTTCTTGTGACAACCAGGGATTCCCTGACATTTCCCCCCCCCCCCCCCCCCTCACTTCCTGTTTTGACAAAACAGAAGAAAAGGAGAACAATGAGAGTTAATTGTTAGCATTTACATGTATTTTTACTCTCCATGTCCAAGGAGTGGTAAATCTTTTTAATGGGGACACAGTAATAAAACACTATTTTAGTCAGTCAAAACGGACTCTACTTCATTCTATACAAACCTATACAAGGTTTTACCTGGAGTTCCATACACAGGTTAAAATATACTGGATACAAGTGACATCATTAAGACAGCATATCCAGTCAGATTCATAAATATTGGGACATCGGCACAATTCAAATCTTTTTGGCTCTATACACAACCACAATGGATTTGAAATGAAACAAACAAGATGTGCTTTAACTGCAGACTTTCAGCTTTAATTTGAGGGTATTTACATCCAATTAGGTGAAAGGTGTAGGGATTACAACAGTTTGTATATGTGCCTCCCACTTTTTAAGGGACCAAAAGTAATTGGACAGATTAACAATCATAAATCAAACTTTCACTTTTTAATACTTGTTTACAAATCCTTTGCAGTCAATTACAGCCTGAAATCTGAAATGCATGCTCAATCGGATTCAGGTCAGGTGATTGACTTGGCCATTGCATAACATTCCACTTCTTTCCCTTAAAAAACTCTTTGGTTGCTTTCGCAGCATGCTTCGGGTCATTGTCCATCTGCACTGTGAAGCGCCGTCCAATGAGTTCTGAAGCATTTGGCTGAATATGAGCAGATAATATTGCCCGAAACACTTCAGAATTCATCCTGCTGCTTTTGTCAGCAGTCACATCATCAATAAATACAAGAGAACCAGTTCCATTGGCATCCATACGTGCCCATTCCATGACACTACCCCCACCATGCTTCACTGATGAGGTGGTATGCTTTGGATCATGAGCAGTTCCTTTCCTTCTCCATACTCTTCTCTTCCCATCACTCTGGTACAAGTTGATCTTGGTCTCATCTGTCTCATCTGTCCATAGGATGTTGTCCCAGAACTGTGAAGGCTTTTTTAGATGTTGTTTGGCAAACTCCAGTCTGGCCTTCCTGTTTTTGAGGTTTACCAATGATTTACATCTTGTGGTGAACCCTCTGTATTCCCTCTAATGAAGTCTTCTCTTGATTGTTGACTTTGACACACATACACCTACCTCCTGGAGAGTGTTCTTGATCTGGCCAACTGTCTTGAAGGGTGTTTTCTTCACTAGGGAAAGAATTCTTCGGTCATCCACCACAGTTGTTTTCTGTGGTCTTCCGGTTGTTTTGGTGTTGCTGAGCTCACCGTTGCGTTATTTCTTTTTAAGGATGTCCCAAACAGTTGATTTGGTCACACCTGATGTTTTTGCTATCTCTCTGATGGGTTTGTTTTGTTTTTTTCAGCCTAATGATGGCTTGCTTCACTGATAGTGACAGCTCTTTAGATCTCATATTGAGAGTTGACAGCAACAGATTCCAAATGCAAATAGCACACTTGAAATAAACTCTGGACCTTTTTGGAGCAGCCAATTGTCCCATTACTTTTGGTCCCTTTAAAAAGTGGGAGGCACATATACAAACAGTTTTAATCCCTACACCTTTCACCTGATTAAAGCTGAAAGTCTGCAGTTAAAGCACATCATGTTTGTTTCATTTCAAATCAATTGCGGTGGTGTATAGAGCCAAAAAGGTTTGAATTGTGTCCATGTCCCAATATTTATGGACCTTGCTATATATATATATATATATCTAAATATTTGTTCATTAACATTGGATACTGACTGTAGATCATTTTGGTGGCAAACCTTCGATGCGCTATTTTTTTTTGGCAATAAGGTGCAGTATTTTGAAGCACATGGTTGTCAATGGCGGGAAAAAATTCACCTGAAAAAAAACAAATTTGCATTGTAATTCAATAATTACGCATGCCCATATCCCTTAACTTGAATCCCTAAGGTCCCTTCTAGATCCATTCATGTGCATAGAGGTGCATTTTCTCTGTCGCTCATTGACAGACGTAGTCCTCGTTGATTCAACACACTCGGGTTATGCTGCCCTCTACAGGAGTAGGACTAGACAGGAAAGAAAACATTCTGGCCACACCCTAGGGGCAGTCCCAGAGGGTATATCCTCTCACTTCCTGCTCTAGCAAATCAGTTTTTTTCTGTCTAGTTAGGAGTAAGGACCTAGATACCTTGCTGGGATCTTCGGTCCTGGCAGGATTTTTTTCTTAGAAAAGATTGTTTAGATAGCTTTTTTTTTTTTTTTCTCCAGTGTTACTGTGAGATGTTCAAGCAAGAAAGCTGAACTGGGCGACGGGCTGGATGTTGAGATCCAGTGGTCACCCCAGTTCAGCCTACGAGCGCGTGCAGGCCATAGCTCCGCGCTGGGTCGGCCGCGACATAGTCCCACTGGACGGGGACTGACCCTGCGAGTTAAACGTCTCGCCGAAACGCTTAAGACCATGAGTCACGGCGTCCGTACTGGTCGACAGCCCTCCCACCTCGGTGGAGAGGGGTACTGTCAGGAGTTGGCGCCCGCCTGGTTCCGGTATGGTGAGTAGTATGTTCCCCCTTTCCCCCTGACGGGTCTTGTGGTGAACGCAGGCCCCTCGCTGTAATGGTAAGGATGGGTCTTCCCTCTATCCTATAACATGTCACAAATCCCCCTGTTTGAGTGTGATTTTTGTGAACAAAAAGCCAGGAGGCTTGGTTTGGGAGCTGACAATCTAATTGCAAAGATGTTAAAATGATGAAGTCAGTGGCAGTACTAGAACTTTACTGTGATAGTATAAAGTATCCTACCTGTCAGAAGCCACAGGGCGATGTCTAGATATGTATACTGCATTCCAGATCATTCCTCCAGCTAAGCAGATGCCTCCCGACGGCCACGGACCGCATACGGCCCGCCAGGGTCCGGTACCGCCGACCACCATGAGGGTGAAGGGTTGTGAGGCCGAGATCCTTCTGCAGACATGCCGCTATTCTGTGCAGGCCGCCGCCATTGTCTGGTAGTTCGCACGAGGCTGCCATTTTGGCGTAGCCTCATGTCTCCAGCATGGGGGCGGCCATGTTTGAGGTGACTCAAACACCTCGTGGAGCTAGGGGATGCGCCGGAAGGCGTGCAGAGGGGCGGAGCCGCCTCCTTTCTTCCCGGGAAGCCAGCCAAAAGACTTCCTGTCTGTTCTAGACAATGCTGAAACAAGTTGCATTTTGAAACTCTGAGCAGTAAGTGGTGAGCTTTGGGGTCTATCTCTCTCTCTCTCACTCTATAGGGGTCCCTAAGCAGGCAACACTGAGGGGCTTTGTGGCGCTGGGGGTCTGGAAAAAAAAAAAGTTTTATTTCTTTTTGGCAAATTGATTTTTCCAGGCAGTATCTGGAATTATCATGGACCCTGCCACACAGGTACCCCCACCGGTTTCCCTCGGGGGGGCCGCGGGACCCGCCAGTGCACAGAGTATGGATGCATTCACAGCAGTTTTGAAGTCTTTGGTGGCTCGGGTGGAGACGGCCTGTCAGGAACGGTGGTCAAGAAAGCGACCCCCGCCTACCCCTATATCGTCTGAGACTTCAGATTCAGATGCTGAGATGGTTATTGCAGCTGCAGGCCCCTCTGCAGGGGCTGTTATCTCAGGTAAGGTTCCCTCAGACAGTGAGGAGAACGTTCATGCTTCCGCCATAAATCAGGAAGAAGCATTGGTGGACGCACTAGTTGTGCGGTTCGGGAAACCTTAAGACTTGAGGTTTTTCCGGCAGAGGCAAATAAAAAGGAATTTCCCTTTGGTACTAGCAGACCCACCAGGACGGTGAAGGTTTTTTCTTTACCCAAGTGTTTGGGTAAAAAGATTAAACAGGTATGGGATCATTCTAAGCGTACCTTTACTAGTTCCCAGCGCATTACTAGACGCAATCCTTTTGAGGAATCCCTCATTAAGAAATGGACGGTATCACCAGTGGTGGATCCACCTATTTCCAGACTGAATAAAGCCACGGGTTTTTTCAGTGGAGGACGCTTCGTCCTTTAAAAATTCGGTGGATCGGAAGGTAAAAGCGGAGTCCCGCACTATCTTTCCCTGATAGGATCAGCCTTTAGACCAGTTATTGTCATTTGATCTAGTTCTCAGACATTTACGGAATGGGCGAGATTGGTGCGCCAGGACCTGAAGGGGAAAGGTATCCCCCAGGCAACATCTGTTTTGATTGAACAGATTATATAAGGACTACAGGTTGTCTGTGACGCAGCCTTGGATGCTACCCCCCTATTAGGGCATGCATCTATGTCAGCGGTAATCCTCAGACGTGTGCTGTGGTTAAAATGCTGGGTCAGCGTAAGTACTACAGGGAGCGGTAGTTACCGTTCCCTGAACAGATCATTTTCTTTACCTTTTCCAAAGATTAGCATCAGTTCCCCACAAGAATCGGATCCGGTTGAACGGACAGACCAAGGAGCCTCTAGCCGGGTGACTTCGGTCTCTAATGTTTAACCAGGAGAAATCACCACTCGTGATAGGAATCAGGTGTCTAAAGAATGTGTGGGAACAGAGAACGATCAGACTTTGTCGGATTGCCAGGGCCAGATAGCTCTAGGGCAGCCTGGTTCGGATCCAGTCAGGCAATATCAGGGTGATGACGTAAGTCATTCGCCAAGGATTTCACCATCTGTGCCTTCTTCACAGCATCCCGAAGGCGCGGAGATTGGTAACGCGCGCCCACGATGCTCCAGTGGACGCAGCAGACACGCTGAACGGCCTGTAAAGGCAGTGTCAGCTATTAAAGGGATTCCCTCATCTCAGATTGCTGCTGAGATTTCTCCGCAGGATGGAGATGGAGGGAACTCCAGTTGTCCTGGAAATTCTAGGCTAGCCTTGTCGAGCCGGTCCGGCCGACTTGGACATGCTAGTCGCGAACGTTCCTTGGGAACTTCTTCTCAGGGAGTGTCTGCGGTCTCAAGGACCGATCTTCCATTGTGCTTTACAATCGCTGGGTTTAATGGCCTGGCCATTGAGACCCAGGTACTGAAGGACAGAGGGTTGTCAGCTTCAGTTATTCCTACGCTAATTAAAGCAGGGAAAGCGACTTCCAGCAAGGTCTATTATCGCACATGGAAGACGTATATCGCGTGGTGCGAATCTTTAGAAATTCCTCCACGTACCTATTCGGTGACCCCAATATTGGCCTTTCTGCGAAAGGGGGTTGAGCAGAAACTAGCCTTGAGCACCATCAAGGGTCAGGTTTCAGCATTAGCAATCTTCTTTCAGAAGCCTTTGGCTATTAAGTCCTTGGTGCGGAATTTCATCCAGGGGGTGCGGCACCTGGCTCCACCAGTCCGCGCGCCCTTATCGCCCTGGGATTTTAATTTGGTTGTCGGTTCTGAAGAAACCTCCTTTTGAAAGCATCAGGGAAATTCCCTTGTTTACTTTATTCCAGAAGGTGGCCTTCTTGGTGGCTATTACTTCTGCACGCAGGGTGTCAGAACTGGCTGCATTGTCAGACCAGTCCCCATATTTAGTGATTCAGAGGGATAAGGTAGTTCTTCATCCTAAGCCATCCTTTCTTCCAAAGGTGGTTTCAGGCTTCATCTGTATGAAGATATTCTACTACCTTCCTTGTGTCCTCAGCCCAATCATCATCAGGAACATGCGTTGCATTCCTTGGATGTGGTTCGGGCAATCAGGGTATACCTGAAGGCTACGGAATCATTCCGTAAGACGGATTCACTTTTTGTGATCACGGATGGCCCCAGAAAGGGGTTGCCTGCATCTGCTGCGACTATCTCCAAATGGATTAGACAGACGGTGGTACAGGCTTATTCTAGTAAGGGTCGGAATCCTCCGTTCCCTGTTAGGGCGCACTTCACTCGAGCGCTCAGTACTCCTGGGCTTTCCGCCATCAGGCATCAGTGGTCCAGGTATGTAAGGCGGCCACCTGGTCGTCGGTACATACCTTTACAAAATTTTATAAGATTTAGGTGATGGCATCGGTGGATGCCTCATTTGGCCGCAAGGTTTGCAGGCCGCAATTTGAGGAGACCGGTGGTCTACCTCGAGGGTTGTTTTCTGTTGGAATTTTCTGTTGAATCTCATCTTTAATTGATGAGCATTGGAAACTTCTAGTTGGCACCGGTTGGGCCTTCTAGATGGATTTGTTTTCCATTTTCCCACCCCTCATTTGTGGTACTGCTTTGGGACGTCCCGAGTGTGTTGACTCAACGAGGACTACGTCTGTCAATGAGCGACAGAGAAAAATGGATTTTTGTAAAATCTTACCGTAAAATCCTTTTCTCTTAAGCTCATTGACAGACGTAGTACCCGCCCCTCTGTTTTTGAGTTGGGTTGGGTTAAATTCTCTAAACACTGCTTTGTGACATAACTGATTTGCTAGAGCAGGAAGTGAGAGGATATACCCTCTGGGACTGCCCCTAGGGTGTGGCCAGAACGTTTTCTTTCCTGTCTAGTCCTACTCCTGTAGAGGGCAGCATAACCCGAGTGTGTTGAATCAACGAGGACTACGTCTGTCAATGAGCTTAAGAGAAAAGGATTTTACGGTAAGATTTTACAAAAATCAATTTTTCCATCCGTCCAGATTTGACGGATCGGATCGGGTCGGATGTCAGCGGACATGTCTCCGCTGACATCCGATGCCCCATAGGAATGCATGGGGGGGACCGTTCAGATCCGCCAAAAAAAATGGACAGGCGGATCTGAACGGTCCGCCTGTGTGAAAGGGGCCTAAAGCAAGTGTGTTAGTATGCTTTTTGAAGCATGTTTTATATGCAGTTATAACGTTAGAATTTGGAGTGGAAACGGTGTAGCAGCCATTGACCAAGGCTTGTCAGGGCTGCTGATGGGGAGGGAGGGGGCCCCAGTCCTCCTGTAGGGGGCCCGGTACACAGAGGGGCCCAAACAGCACAGAGAATTGGTGCGGAGGGGCAATTAAAGAAGAAAGGCCTGTGCGGCTCTCTGCAGGGAGCAGCTTAAAGCCAGTTTCTCCCCCTCCTGCCAGCTTTCAGCTGCTGCAGGGAGAGACACAGACACAGGGCATCGTTCCTGTAATTGCTTCTCCGACACCGATCCTTCTCCTTATTCTGCCTGCTTCTGATCCCTCCTCCTGTCTGCCCCCCTCCCCCAGTGCTACAGGTGTCCTTGTCCTGTAAAAAAAAAAAATAGTAATAAACATCCTAATAAATAAGTTTAAAGGAGAAATTGGGGCAGTGGGACTTTGAATGAGGCATGAATTGAAAAAAGAGGAATTTATTTTGAAAACATAAAATTTATACAGTTAATGTGTTTATAAACAAATATTGAAACAGTATACAATTCATAATGAGAATACATATATAATATAAAAAATGGGATCTCTACAATTAATTCCAATATAAAAACACTGTATATATTTCATACATGATCAGAATAAAAGAATGAGTTTTTTGCATCCGAGTTATAATGTAGACTCAACGCGTTTCCTGGACCTCCGTCCATTCATCAGGAGTAATGGATACATATAAAAAGTATCTGAAGAAAAAAGGGAATTTATATATTTTTGCACCAGAACAAGTGAGTATATACAAGATGTATCAATCTGAAAATCTGTAGACATAATTTATTACCTTTAACATCTCCGGGTCAATTATGACACAGGAGAAAATGGGACCCAATCCAGGAGGAAAAATGGTGGCATCTGAGGCAAAGTCTCCCCCGGGGCTGAGGTGCAGAGAGAGCCAGTCACCTTCAGGGACAATCCGGGCAGGAAGTACAGACCTCCTGTGTTGGGCAATGATAATTGCAATATAAGATATCCTAGGGATCGGTGATGATCTGAACAAACATAAAATAAATATATATTGGGTCACATAGGACTACCATAAATTGGCATATTGCTAGGAGCAAATGAACCGATCCCAGGAGAAAGGTGGGTAAAGAGAAATAAAAAGAGGGTGATGGAGAAGGTAAAAGGGAGAAACTGATAAGTGGAATGAGAGGAAAAACCAAAAAACCAGTGAAGGGGATGGTGCATCAAAGTGCTATGAACTGGAGTTCAAAGAATAGAACTGACAGTCCAAACGGAAAGTGCAAGCCTCACAGATGGAAAGATGGTAATTGTAATGGGGTATCCATGGATCGGTATTCATCTATATAGGCATACAAAATATTAGAAATGAAGTCAATTGGACTGTCTAGACACAAACATATTCACAAAAACAAATGGACCGATCCAAGGAGAGACACCCATGAGAGGAAGAATAAATAATTCAATGTAGAGTGACAATAAAATAAAAAGTGGACAAGAACCAAGGAACCAGTGAGGAGGTTTGTGCATCTGGGAGGTGCATAGATTGGTATATCAAGTGAAAACCTACCGTAAATAAGATAGACATGAGAAATGTAGTGATGCCCATGAGAGGTGGGTGGTGGGAAGGAGAGCTGATAGTAGCCCAGCCCAGTAGTCCGAGATGCCGGCAAGGTCTGCACCAACGCCATGTACCCGCCAATATAAACAGAAATCCGCCACCACACATCCGGTGTGAAACGGAAGTGGGTGGCGTCAGACCATCTGGGGCGGAGAATGGGAAAAAAAGGGAAGTGTTCGCGGCGGAATGGAACCAGCCGTCACATACCGGACAACCCCACATGGTGCCGATGGACATGGACGCCTCAACCCCCGAGCTGGATGCAGTGAGCAGAGACAGAAAAGGGGGAGGAGCTCCAGTGTCCATCGCAGCCCCGGAGAGAGAGAAACCTCCCATGCCCCATTAGAAACCACCTGGGATCGATCATGAATGCATGTTGATAATTGATAAATTAAAAATAAACATAAAAATGAATACTCACTGTTAAGATGCAAAATTGATAAGAAAAAGAGAAAGGGGGCAGATCAGGGGGGCTGGGGTGTGTTGTCCACCCAATATCTCAAAGATTAATAAATTAATGATCTGCCACAAGGAAAAAAGAGAAAGCCTCCATCCCTGAAAATGTGTTTAAAGGAGAAATTGGGGCAGTGGGACTTTAAATGAGGCATGAATTGAAAAAAGAGGAATTTATTTTGAAAACATAAAATTTATACAGTTAATGTGTTTATAAACAAATATTGAAACAGTATACAGTTCATAATGAGAATACATATATAATATAAAAAATGGGATCTCAAATGGGATCTCTACAATTAATTCCAATATAAAAACACTGTATATATTTCATACATGATCAGAATAAAAGAATAATGAGTTTTTTGCATCCGAGTTATAATGTAGACTCGACGCGTTTCCTGGACCTCCGTCCATTCATCAGGAGTAATGGATACATATAAAAAGTATCTGAAGAAAAAAGGGAATTTATATATTTTTGCACCAGAACAAGTGAGTATATACAAGATGTATCAATCTGAAAATCTGTAGACATAATTTATTACCTTTAACATCTCCGGGTCAATTATGACACAGGAAAAAATGGGACCCAACCCAGGAGGAAAAATGGTGGCATCTGAGGCAAAGTCTCCCCCGGGGCTGAGGTGCAGAGAGAGCCAGTCACCATCAGGGACAATCCGGGCAGGAAGTACAGACCTCCTGTGTTGGGCAATGATAATTGCAATATAAGATATCCTAGGGATCGGTGATGATCTGAACAAACATAAAATAAATATATATTGGGTCACATAGGACTACCATAAATTGGCATATTGCTAGGAGCAAATGAACCGATCCCAGGAGAAAGGTGGGTAAAGAGAAATAAAAAGAGGGTGATGGAGAAGGTAAAACGGAGAAACTGATAAGTGGAATGAGAGGAAAAACCAAAAAACCAGTGAAGGGGATGGTGCATCAAAGTGCATCAAAAGTGCATCAAAGTGCTATGAACTGGAGTTCAAAGAATAGAACTGACAGTCCAAACGGAAAGTGCAAGCCTCACAGATGGAAAGATGGTAATTGTAATGGGGTATCCATGGATCGGTATTCATCTATATAGGCATACAAAATATTAGAAATGAAGTCAATTGGACTGTCTAGACACAAACATATTCACAAAAACAAATGGACCGATCCAAGGAGAGACACCCATGAGAGGAAGAATAAATAATTCAATGTAGAGTGACAATAAAATAAAAAGTGGACAAGAACCAAGGAACCAGTGAGGAGGTTTGTGCATCTGGGAGGTGCATAGATTGGTATATCAAGTGAAAACCTACCGTAAATAAGATAGACATGAGAAATGTAGTGATGCCCATGAGAGGTGGGTGGTGGGAAGGAGAGCTGATAGTAGCCCACCCCGGTTGTCCGAGACGCCGGCAAGGTCTGCACCAACGCCATGTACCCGCCAATATAAACGGAAATCCTAATAAATAATTTTAAAAAATTGTAAAATAAAATAATTGTAAACACTTTTAACATTTAAAAAAAAAAAGGAATCATTTTTTTTTTAAATGTAAAAAACAAATAAAAAGGGCTAATTCACACAGGTTCTTTATGTTTGTGTCCAGTAATAATGATTTTCTAGTGTATTTTTAGTGGAAATATTGTCTTGATATATTTGGGTGAGGGGGGGGGCCTGCCAGGTAGGCTGTACGGGCCCCCGTGGTTTCTAACAGCAGCCCAGAGGCTTGTTAATACTGTTGCCAACACACCATAATGCATTTTGATGCACTGCTTTTGACTTCTACACTATATTATCAAAAGTATTGGGACGCCTTCCTTTACACACACATGAACTTTAATGGCATCCCAGTCTTAAGCCCCGTACACACGCACAGATTGTTGGCCAACTGATCGGCCAACTTTTGTCCAGTGTTGTTTGCTGGTTGAAATGTGCTCTAGACTTGCACTGGACTTTTGTTGGCCAACAAAAACCAACTTCAGAAGTGATGTCATGTTCTGGTTGACTTTCCGTGTGTTTTTTCTTCTCTGAGCATGCCCAGTCTTGCTCATCTGATTTTTGTCTGCCGAAATCTGTACTGACTGAGGAACAATCGGCCGTTCTTTGTCAGCCAACAAAAATTTTATAGCATGCACACCAGATTTTTTTCGGCCGAAAATTCGCAGTTGGTTGTCGGAAGCATCATACTAACAAGCCTACAATCGGCAGATCAGACGTTGGCCAACAATTTACGGCCAACAATCTGTGCGTGTGTACGAGGCTTAAGTCCGTAGGGTTCAATATTGAGTTGGCCCAACCTTTGCAGCTATAACAGCTTCAACTCTTCTTGGAAGGCTGTCCACAAGGTTTAGGAGTGTGTCTATGGGAATGTTTGACTGTTCTTCCATAAACGCGTCTGTGAGGTCGGGCACTGATGTTGGAGAGAAGGCCTGACTCGCAGTCTCCACTCCAATTCATCCCAAAGGTGTTCTATCCGGTTGAGGTCAGGACTCTGCGCAGACCAGTCAAGTTCCTGCACCCCAAACTCACTCATCCATGTCTTTATAGACCTTATGAACCATTAAGAGGAGTTAAGTATAGTGCCTTTATTTCCTCTTTATAACAGAAAGTCGAATGGAACTGTCATTATTTTGCAGGGATGAGATGGCAACAGACACTATTTCTTTAAGGAAGAAGTTGGACACATGCGTTTTGGCAAGCTGCAAGTGCAATGGGTCCTCATGGTTAATCTGTAGCATAAAAGAAACCCAGCCTCCAAAGCCAGGACAATATTTATTCTGAACCATCTGAACCCAGATTCACAGTGAATTGGTATTTTACTGATCAGTGCAGGTCAGACTAATCTTTCCACACTCTACCCAAAACTTGACATACCATTTCATTTTTAAGTCTTGAATCAATTGAAATTTGCTTTACTGGGTCAAACCAGCATTTCTCAACCTTTTTTCAGTCAAGGTACCCTTTAAAAATTAAGGACAATCGAGAGGCACGCTTTAACAATTTTGGGCAGTCTTTAGGCACCCCTATTCCAATAATTTTACATAATGTAGCAATAGCCACACGTCTAAGTAGGACATCCACCATTAAAGGTGATTTATTCTTCCAAAGCAAATACACATTTATAAACTGGTTCTGACTAGTATTCCTATGTTTTTCTTCTTGACTCAGTGTATGTAAAAGGCAGCCTTCATCTACACGCTGGCTTGTATACAATTTTTGGGCATTTTTTAGACATTTTTCCAAGGCACACCTGAAGAAACCTCAAGGCACCCTGGTTTAAAAAGGCTGGGTTAAGCCCCGTACACACGAGAAGAAATTCGGCCGGGAAATTTCGTCTGACGACCGATCTGCCGATTTTTGGCTTGTTAGTATGGTGCTTTCGACAACCGACTCCGACTTTTCGGCTGACAAAATCCTGATGTGCAGGCATTAAGATTTTTGTCCTCCGTCAAAACACGTCCGATTTTCGTCTCATTAGTACAGATTTAGATGGGAAAAAATCTTATGAGCAAGACTAGGCATGCTCAGAGATGAAAGAACACATACAAAGCAATCCAATACATGACATCACTTCTGAAGTAGAATTCTGTCGTGCGGGAAAATTCGTGTGCAGTCTAGGCACATTCCAACCAAGAAAACACCACTCTGGACAAAAGACGGACGACCGGTCGGCGGAAATTCATTGCGTGTGTACGAGGCTTTAGACTAAAACTTTTAATTTACAACTCTTTGACAGTCCTGAAGGTGTCCTAGGAATGGCACTTCCTTCTTGGTGCTCAACAAGCTTTGATTACCCAGTTGGGGCTGCATATTATTTTTATATGTCCCCAGATGTCACCTAGTTGCCCCTCCTGTGTTTTCCCTAAATGTGGCACATCCTGCCCCTTTTTCTTCCATTTCTCCAGCACACAGTTCGGCCTTCTCCAGCTTGTAGGGAGTATAGCCCTTAATGAGATGATTTGTATTCCTGACTCACTGTAAAGTTTTCAATGTTAAAGGGTTAAGAAGTGCTGTCCCCTGAGAGACTCAGACCAGTTAATAGAGTATGAACGTCTCTCCAGCCGAATGGAAGTTAATGCATTGCCAAGTCGGCGAGGCCTCCCCCCGTACTAGACGCAGCAGAACCTTGCGATAAACACTTCTTTAATCTAAGCAGAACAATCAAGGAGAAGGAATTTGCTGCCTTTTGTGAGTGAAATGTAATGCATACGCAAAAAGGCGGCTGACCTCCCGTAAGGTTACCAGTGACAGCAGGGCTTAACTGCTTTATAGGAAATAAAATATCCCTGTCACACTGCTTTGTGGATGATGACAGGGATATTGAACAGCGAATTATGTATGTTACATTCCCAGATCCTATCTGCAAGAATTGCCTAAAAAAAGAAGAAATGAGGGTTTTGGCATCGCTCCTGACAAAATTATTTCTGCAGAGCTCTTCCCCTACGCAATGAGCTTTTCTGGCTCTTTATTTTCATAGATTTTTAATTGCTGTGCAAAAAGTCCAGCAAGAAAGATAGATATATATCTATATATAGCTCTATCTCAATATATACATACATATTATGTATCTATATAGATAGATAGATAGATATACACACACACAGGTGCACCTTAAAAAAATACTTTATCATCAAAAAAAATGTATTTCAGTAATTCAGTTCAAAAAAAGAAGCTCATATGTTATATAGATTCATTACGCACAGAGTGATATATTTAAAGCATTTCTTTCTTTTATTTTTGATGGATATGACTTACAGCTAGTGATAACCCAAAATGCATTATGAATTAGAATATTGTGAAAAAGTTCAATATTGTACACTCATGAAGTGACACTCTAATCAGCTAATCAACTCAAAACACCTGTAAAGGTTTCCTGAGCCTTCAAATTGTCTCTCAGACTGGTTCAGTAGGTTATGAAATCATTGGGAAGACTGATGACTTGACAGTTGTCCAAAAGACAGTTATTGACACCCTCCACAAAGAGGGTAAATCACAAAGGGTCATTGCTAAAGGGTAAATCACAAAGGGTCATTGCACAAGCAACAGGGATAACTAAAGCCTTGAGAGGATTGTGAAGTGAAGTCTTAGTCCATAGGGTTCAATATGGAGTTGGCCCACCCTTTGCAGCTATAACAGCTTCAACTCTTCTGGGAAGGCTGTCCACAGGGTTTAGGAGTGTGTCCATGGGAATGTTTTGACCATTCTTCCAGAAGCACATTTGTGAGGTCAGGCACTGATGTTGGACGAGAAGGCCTGGCTCACAGTCTCCACTCTAATTCCAAAGGTGTTCTATCGGGTTGAAGTCAGGCCTGTGCAGGCCACTCAAGTTCCTCCACCCCAAACTCGCTCATCCATGTCTATGTGGACTTTGCGTTTTGTACTGGTCCAAATCATTTGGTGGAGCTAGGATCGTGGTGTGGGGGTGTTTTTCATGGGTTGGGGTTGGCCACTTAGTTCCAGTGAAGAGAATTCTTTGTCAGCATACCAAGACATTTTGGACAATTTCATGCTCCCAACTCTGTGAGAACAGTTTCGGGATGGCCCCTTCCTGTTCCAACATGATTGAGCACCAGTGCACAAAGCAAGGTCCATAAAGACATAGATGAGCAAGTTTGAGGTGGAGGAACTTGACTGGCCGGCACAAAGTCCCGACCTCAACCTGATAGAACACCTTTGGGATGAATTAGAGTGGAGACTGCGAGCCAGGCCTTCTCTCCAACAACAGTGCCTGACCTCACAAACGGGTTTATGGAAGAACAGTCAAACATTCCCATAGACACACTCCTAAACCTTGTGGACAGCCTTCCCAGAAGAGTTGAAGCTGTTATAGCTGCAAAGGGTGGGCCTACTCAATATCAAACCCTACGGACTAAGACTGGGATGCCAATAAAGTTAATGTGCATGTAAAGGCAGGCGTCCCAATACTTTTGTTTAAATCTTATTTTATTAAAGTTATCAATTATATAAAGCAAAATTCACTTTTATAGTAAACATAAGAAAGCAAGCGTATATAAAAAAAAAAAACTTTGAGGTACAATGTTCAATCATTCCTTGTATATCAAGGGAGTACATTCCCAAACTAATGTACCATAAGTACTAGCTTAAGTATTCAGCTAAATCAAAAATTATAATTAGGCAGCTAATGTGTGTGTGTATATATATATATATATATATATATATATATATATATATATATATATATATATATATATATATATAGCACCCTCCTAGGTAGGTGCTAGATAGAGAGTATAGTTTTGGCTCTGTCTGCCTATCAGAGGAGCAGCAGGCAAAAGTTATATGGCTCTTTGCTTAACAGAGAGCAGGATCTGTGAGTTAGGTCTGCTCATTGTGCTAAGTGTGTGATTCATCTGGTCTGTGGAGTGTCCCCACTGGTCCAATAGGGAGGCATGTTGGACAGTGGAGGAAACCTGACCAATGGGCACACAGGCTTTGATACCGCCCCAGTGATTGGCACAGAATGTTGTCTCTGTGCATTGTGGGGTGTGGTATTAAAACCAGGAGCACATGTGCTCGGGGTCTTTGGCTGTTAAACAGAGTCCTGGAAGGACGGTGGCACCTGCCTCATCTTTTGCAGCAGTTGGTGTATGGTCACAGGCAGTCAGCCTGGTGAGCCAGAAGGAAGGAGCTGAACCCAGAGGTCCAGGAGAGCTGACTAGAGGGGTTGAGACACTGGAGAACCTGGAAAAACAGTATTGTGAGATCGTGTCTAAGGGCCTGAGCAGGAAGGGGGCAACCCTGGAGTAGAGTAGTCAGAGGATGGGTGTCAGCTGGTGGAGTGAAAGGGGGTGCTAGGCAAGTACCCTGAAGATAGTGTGCAACCAAGTCTTTTGTTCAGAGACTCAGTATCTACAGTTAATCTAGTGGCAAGGTGAAATTCGCAGCCTGGCTGCATCTTCAGATAGAAGTCCTCAGAATTGTGAATAGTTCAAGTTCCGGGGTATCCCACTCTTCACTTCTCCCAACCCTATTTATAATAAAACAACCAAAACCCCTAGACTGTTTATTGACTGAGCCGGAAAGTAAAGAGTTTCTGCATGCAGTTGCTAACGGTAACCCGGGGGGACCTGAAAGGTGAAGAATTCTGCAACCCTCAAGGGGGCAGTGCTTATATATATATATATATATATATATATATATATATATATATATATATATATATACATATTTATTTATATATATATATATATATATATATATATATATATATATATATATCACATATACACACACACAGTATATCCATCCAAGGAATCCGACAATCTCAAGTAATGAGTACACTAATATTGCAACGTCCAGCAAGGTATGTTATACATGTTGGTGTGCTGCATTATCATTCATTCTGAATGGCATCCGAACACACAGTAATACATCTTTGTGTTGTGGTACATGCACTTATTTGGGTGTTTTGGTGCATTAGGCAGCCCTTTCAAAATAATAGGGTACCTTAAAAACTGCGACAGGGATACAGACAGAAATATACATGGATCCGCTATAACATTATGACCACCCACCATACCCTGTCGAGCCATGGAATCCACTAGACCTGAAAGTATAGAAATATAGAAAAGACTCCATGCTATTATATGTGCAAAACAAATATATATTACAACTCAAACTGTATATAAATATTAAGCATAGGAAGCTGCTCACACCAAATTCTGCAATCACTACACTTCTATGTCAAATGAATACAAAAATACAAGTGACTAGCTACCCACCTTCGCTAAATCTCCAAGATGTCACAAATAAATTAAATAAGTGTAAAAATATCCTGTTTCATTATATCAAATAAATATATGTGTATAAACACGGGAGGGTTAAAATAATTCCCTGAACAACATTACTTAAATGATCTTGCTCAGTGACATACACAATCTAATTTTTCTGTAAGATTATTGATAATGCAGAATCTTCCCGCGCTCAGGACAGTTCATAATCTCCGCCATCAACAATACACTGATGTGCCCTTCACCACACCTAATGGCTGTCTTCTCACCTATTCTGGTGGACCCCACTGCAAAAATGGAGGTCAAATAAGCTTTAATTGTGAACAAAGATCTTGCATCTGGATCCTCCTTAACGCTTGATCGCCAGTCTCCTGGTGGACAACATAGCATTGAAAGGTATATACAAATACCCAATAGTGCAGACTGTAACTTATTTTTTATTTAAAATAGAAGAAAATGCACTCACAAATAAACAAAGAATAAAATCACTTATACAAACACCATGTGTGAAAATCCCTGACAAAATGGCATCCTGGCTTCGCCTAGCATGCAGGGCCATCTTTAACATTGATTTGACCCTGGGCAAACATTTTCTTGGCGCCCCCCCCCATGCAGGTTTTCTCTCTACATGCTCTGAGAAGTACAATAAATAGCAGCTAGACTCAAAATCAGTTTACTGCAGCAGATCAGTCCAGAGGTTACAGCATATCATTGCCGCTCACTGACTGGCTGCTAGAGGCTACAGCACACATTACGACTCACTGATTAGTTGCTAGGGGCTAATGCACATTATTACTGCTCACTGATTGGTTGTTAGAGGTTATTACACATCATCACTCATCCATTAGTTGCCTGGGGGTGGGGGGGGGGATGAGATCAGTGACAGTGCTGGGGGGGGGGGGGGGGTGTGGTCAGTTGCAGTGCTGGAGAGTTAATGGGATCAGTGGCAGTGCTGGGGAGGAGGGGGGATCAGTGGCAGTGCTGTGTGGGGGGAGGATGTGATCAGTGGCAGGTCAGGAGAGCTAATGGGATCAGTGGCAGTGCTGGGGGGGGGGTGAATGGCAGTGTTGTAAGGGGTGGGTGAGATCAGTGGCAGTGCTGGGGAGGGGGGATGGGATGAATGGCAGTTTTGGGAAGGGTGGGTGGGATCAGTGGCAGTGCTGTGTGGGTGAGGATGTGATCGGCGGCAGTGCTAGTGAGTTAATGGGATCAATGGCAGTGCTGGGCATGAGGGGGGGAGGGGATAGGATGAATGGCAGTGTTGTAAGGGGTGGGTGGGATCAGTGGCAGTGTTTGGGATGGGTGGGATCAGTGGCAGTGCTGGATGGGGATAGGATCAGTGACACTGACTTGCTGTCACCTGTCATTCAGTGTCCACTCGGTTCCCCCTGCCTGCATGCAAGCTCTCAGCTCCCTCCATGTGTCACCTGTCACTCTTGTGTCCTGAGATGGATTTCCTCACACAGCGACCTCCTGCCCCAAGGAATCCCCCACTCAGAATACAAGGTTTTAGTGGCAGAGATCCCTGCATCAGGACAACTTGTCTATATGTGGGGATCTGTCAGCTTTTTTTTTTCATTTTATCCTGCTGGTTAAACGTAAAGTCTTTAAAACACAGTAAACCGCCAGCAAATTTTTTTTTTCTAACCTGAAAGGCAAAGTTATAATGTGCTAGTATGAGTCGCATGTGAATTATGTGAAACTTACCTTAGAATGAAGTCTTCCAGTGGCTAGCTGTCACCGCTGACAAGACTTCCATCTTCACCCGGTCTTCCTTTCCGGTTCGTGGACTCCGGCTGTGTGCCACGATGACATCTTGCATGCGGGAGCCCAAGTGGCTGTTCCTTCAGAACGTATGCATTGGTGGCGTCACTTTTAGGAGATATTTACAGTACCCACAGGTAAGCCTTATTATACGCTTATCTATAGGTATAATTTATGCATGGGAGTTTACTGTGTAACCAGCTAACAGTTGAAAGGGTTTCAAGGGGGGCGATTAAACAGAATCTGTGCCTACTCGCTGTATACACTGCACACACCACATAACACAATCCTTGTACAACAAAATACTCCTAATTTTTGTGCCACAAGTAACAGTTTCACAGACATATATACAGTAATCCTCTGAATGAATGATCATTTTTAAAAAAATTAAATGTTTTCATCACATATGCGCTACTTCGCACAGAAACTGATCACTTTGACTGACTGACCCTACCTACAAAGTGGAAGTCCAGCCTAAAACTAAAATCTCTAAATCTACAGGCATCCACAATCGAAGACTACCTATCTAGCCCTGTAATGAAGAAATCGCTATACATACCTTTTCTGAAGCGGCACCGATCCGGTCCCACGCTGAGCTGTCAGTGGCGGCTTCTCTGTGGAGGTGGGTGCAGAGGAGGCAACTGACAACGGAAGCCCCATAGTAACTCTATGGGTGACTTAACTTCCCAGTCGTTGTCCACTGTCTCCTCTGCAGAGCTTCCGCTGCTAAAGACTGGATCAGCTTCAGAAAAGGTATGTATAGCGATTTTTGTTTTACAGGGCTAGATACTGTAGGTTAATCTTAGATTGTGGTTGCAGGTAGATTTAGAGAAAGTTAGTTTTAGACCGAACTTCCACTTTATAGAAGAACTTCATTAAAACCAGCCACTGTTGAGTGCATGGGTATGGAGGAGTAAGTAACATATAAAACAATGTATAGAGTATAGGGGCCTTGAGTAAAGCTGACCATACACAGTTTATTTTTTTTCATTCAGCCAGCCAGCTGAACAAAAACTGAATACATTTCCCAATCCACACATTCAAGGTGGATGGGAAAATCCTCCCTGCTGTGTCTTTATATTCTGACAACGGGATTCCCCCACTGTCAGAATACACTGATCACTTATGCAGCCACTGGCTGCATGTGCTGATTGAATGCTGCAGGACTGTACATCAGAAGCCAGTCTATCCGACAAAACAACATACAGAGTGCAGCAATCAGGACAAGCCCTCCCATTCCCATTGAATTCTTCCCTTACATCACAAATTCCCATCAGAATCCTCCCTCTTATGTCAAAGTGTCCAGAGTCACTCCCTCTTACATTAGGGTCCCCAGAGTCTCTGCCCCCCCCCCCCTCTTTCTCCAGGGTCTCCAGTGTGTTTTATGGTGCACTGTGTGAAAAATAAAATGCAGCAGAGATGTGTTTTCTTCTGTTGCAGTACATTGGAAGCCCATTCTAAAGCCCCGTACATACGGGCCAAATGCCGAGTGACATTCGGCCCGTGTGTATTCCAGCCAGTCTGACAGAAGCCAACCAATGACCAATCAGAATAAAAGTGATAAACCAGTGCGCTAACCACTAGGAGGATGAATAAAGCATTGGATATGCATATCTCCTTCAGTCATGTAAGATAGAAATGAGGGTTCCATAGTGTAGTAGTTTAAAATGGTATTTATTTAAAGTAATAAAAAACTCACAATAAGGTATGTAGGGATTCACAAGAAAGTGGACCGCTTGGTCCCCGCACTGAGCGGCATGGAATTTCCGAACTTCCAGTCACTGCTGTAGACCAGAAGTGATGTCACCCAGCTCCTCCCGACGCGTTGCGTGACTTTATCAATGGATTAGCACATGATTGTCTAAATCAGCACTGTCCTATCAATACTTTTGGATGATTTTTTTGGAACACTAGTGACTTTCTTATAGTTTTATTGGTATAGTACCCACATACCATTTTTGCATTGTTATGGACATTTTTATGATTTATTTGTGTGTTATTGATTGTATGCACGATTTTATGTAAGATTATCGATATATGCAATTCATTTTATCTGTGTATTTTTAGCGCTGATTTTACATATATAGTGATATATATATTTTACAATGACCAATCAGGGCACAGAGCACTGTCAGAGTCATGATTAGAGAAAGTAATGATGACTCTATCCAATCATGGTTCATTGTTCTTAGTCCCACCCCACACTATAAAAGTTTCTTTCAATAGCAGTCATTTGTGGTGTGATATCGGAGTGTAGAGAGATAGAACAGGGTTCTGCTCAGTGCTACTGGAGAGTTTAAGTGCTATAGTGTGCTATTCTGATTCTTTTGTCAGTGTATAATATCAGTTTAGTGTGAATCTAGTGATAGTTCAGTCAGTGTGAGTGTAGTGCCACCATTCATTTGTAGTTTAGTGAGAATCTAGTGATAGCTCAGTCAGTGTGAGTGTAGTAAACGTTCATTTTTACTTTATTTTGAATCTAGTGATAGTTACGGTAAGTGAGTGTAGTGATTGGCCATTCATTTTTACTTTAGTGTCAGTTTGTCTTGTCAGGGCAGGTTCACTGCATTTTAGTTCAGTGCGTTACTGCACGTTTAACGTAGTAAATGTCTGTGCATTATTGCACATTTAATGCAGTATATTTCAGTGAGTTACTGCACGTTTAATGCAGTATATTTCAGTGCATTATGTGCCGTTTAACGCAGTATATTTCAGAGCGTTAGTGCATGTTTACCATGATATTTTTTTGCGTTAGTGCATGCTTAACCACTTAAGCCCCGGAGGATTTGGCTGCTAAACGACCAGAGGGTATTTTGCGATTCGGCACTGCGTGACCTTAACGGACAATTGCGCGGTCGTGCGACGCTGTACCTAAACGAATTTGGCGTCCTTTTTTTCCCACAAACAGAGCTTTCTTTTGGCGGTATTTGATCACCTGTGCGATTTTTTGATCACGCGCTATAAACAAAAAAAGAGCGTAAATTTTGCAAAAATAGCAATATTTTTCCCTTTTTTTTATATGAAATTCCCCCCCAAAAAAATGTAAAAATCAAAATTTTTTAATATTTTCGGCCAATTTGTTTTATGCTACCTATGTTTGGTAAAAAAAATCGCAAAAAGCGTATTTTGATTGGTTTGCGCAAAAGTTATTGCGTTTACTAACAAAGGGAAAGATTTTTGTCATTTTTGTTGTTTTTTTTTTTAACGCGTAATGGCGGCGATCTGCGTTTTTTTTTGTGGTACTGCGACATTGCGGCGGACAGATCAGACCCTTGACTGACATTTTTGACACTTTTGGGGTTACCAGTGACATTTCTACAGTAATCAGTGCTATATATATGCACTGTTACTGTAAAAATACACTGGTAGTGAAGGGGTTAACTTTATTTGAGAGGGAGGGGCTGTGTGTGTCCCTAGGGGCGTGATTCTAACTGTGATTGGCTGTGGCTTCAACTGTATGCAGAGTGATCAATGGATCTACATAGTAGATCCATGTGATCATCTCTCATACAGAGAGGAGAGTGACAGGCAGCTTGTTTACACAAGCTGCCTGACTTTCTCCCTCTCCCCCGCCGATCGCAGAGTGGCCGGCGGCGATCGGGTCCGCCGGTCACACGCGCGGGGGGGTCCGTGACCACGCGGGAGCGGGAGCGCGCCTCCGGCGGCGCGCGCTCGCTCCCTAAACCCTCACAGGCGAGCGACGTAGACCTACGTCACTTTGCCTGTGAGGGGCTGACCGCCGCCGTAGATAGTCGTGCGGTGGTCGGCAAGTGGTTAACGCAGTATATTCCTTAGCTTTATGTGCCATTTAACGCAGTATATTTCAGTGCGTCAGTGCACATTTAACACAGTATATTTTAGTGCATTACATGCTGTTTAATGCAGTATATTTCTGTGCAGTAGTGCTCGTTTAAAGCAGTATATTTCAGTGTGTTACTGCACGTTTAACACAATATATCCAATTCCTCCTGTATTGAATTGTATTGTAACTGTATTGTCTTCCCTTATATTGTAAAGCACTGTGCAAACTGTTGGTGCTGTATAAATCCTGTATTATAATAATAATAATAATATTTCTGTCTCCTTGTCCACAGCTATTGCTGCCATAGCCCCAGCATCAGGCATGGAGGATTCAGCTGAATTGTTTGAACACAGCGTCATTCACTTACTCCTTGACGATGCACAGCCATTGCTTGATTCAGATGTTGGTCCTGCGGTTGAAGAAGGTAGGAAAATAGGCCTGCAGAAAGGGTAGAACACTAGTACACAAATCGGCAGTCATGTTCCCCCAGCCGCAGCGTATTGCCAAGTTGTCTCCAGTGTTAATGAGGATGGAGGAGATTGATGATGATAACATCACTGACGCAATTCTGTCCTCCTTACTCACCTCAGTCTACCACCGCTATACCTTATGACCTCTCATCAGCCTCCACTGACAGGGATAATGATATAACGGAGGGTGTCCCATGTCCTTGCAGCACATCTGGCAGTAGCACACCAACAGCTGTAGACTATAGCAAATTTCTCTGCCCCATCTGCCACGGCGAAACAAAAAAAATACAGTCACTGCCACCCACATGCCCAGTGACTAAATGCAAGCTTGTCCAAGCTGCTGGCTTTATAACTTCTGCCTTTCCGTCTGGTGGATTTTGCCCTTCCGTTAATTTGCAGAATATGCTTTACCACATGGCAGGTTCCCAGTCGCTATTTCTTTTCACATAAGGCCAGTCCAGATCTGTACATTTGCATGGAAGGCAATATTGTGGCGTTGTTGGGCAAGGCAGTCAGCCGCAAAGTCCACGTTACTGCTGACACATGGTCCAGCAAGTATGGTCAGGAAAGCTATATTTCGTTCACAGCACACTGGGTAACTCTGCTTGCATTTCAGAAGGATGCAGAACAGGGCTCAGTGCTGCAGCTTGTTGTGCCACCAAGTCTCTACACAGCTAGTGGTGATGATGGGAGATTTGTCAGCTCTTCCCCCTCCTCCTCCTCCATGCCCTACTCTGATGAGCTGTCCTACGAACCACAAGACCACATGTACCCCATAAGCATTCAAGGGGTTATTCAATGAGTCAGGATAAAAGGTGCCATTCAGTGTTTCAGTTGGTGTGTCTAGGAGACAGGAACCACACCTGAGCAGAGATTATTGCAGCTCTGCAGGGGCAGGCCCAGGGGTGGTTCACGCCATGCCAGCTGGAGCCAGGAATAGTGGTGTGCAATAATGGCACAGACCTCTTGTCCGCCCTAAGACAGGGAAAGTTGACACATGTGCCATGCCTAGCACGTCTTCAATTTGGTGGCGAAGCATTTCCTAAATAGATACCCAGGGTTGGAAGATCTGCTAAAGCAGTACAGAAGGATCTGTAACCTTTTCAGGCATTCATACACTGCCAGTGCTCAGTTGGCTGAAATTCAGCGGGAATTGCACCTGCCCATAAACCGCCTAATTTGTGACATGCCCACCAGGTGGAACTCAGCTTGGGCAATGCTGCAGCAGCTCCACATGCGGCAGAAGGCCGTCAATGAGTATCTGTGTGAATAGGGCACAACCACAGGCTCAGGCCAGCTCAGCTTTTTCCCCCCAAACCAATGGCTGCTGATGCATGCACTGTACTGTCACCATTTGAGGAGGCCACAAGGATGGTGAGCCGTGACAAGGCATGCATCAGTGACACAACCCCTGTTGTGTTTCTGCTGGAGCGGACTCTGTATGGCATTATAGACAGGGCACTCAAGGCAGAGTAGCGGGAGGACTTCCTTTCCTCTCAAGGCCCACTTTATGCAGACACCATTCTTCCTACACCACAGAACGCACAAGAGGAGAGGGAGGAGTAGGAAGATTCTGGCAGTTTTGGAGGCATTGAAGCAGAGGAAGACATCCTCAACAGATGGTTTTCCATCCCCAGAACCCTTGGCAGTAGTACGTGGCTGGGAAGAGCCAGTTCAAGATAATCCTCAGTGAGCCTGAGAAGTCTGCTTCTCATGCCTCCGCAAATTTGTGGTGCATGGGCTCCCTCATGCTTCAAAGCCTGTGAAAGGACCCAAGAATATATGGCATCAAGGAGAAGGATCACTATTGGTGACCACATTTACAAGGGAAAATCTCAGGAACTCATCTCATCCCCACAGAGGGTGCAGAAGATGAAATATCTTGAGGACACTTTAAAGAGGAGTTCATCTAATGCTTTTCCTGAAGGAGGGCAGCCTAAGTGATGCATTTCACAATATTTTTAGTCCCGCCCAGGGATCTTAAGTTCCACATCCCATTGCCAGCATCTGCATCATATGGTGGACGATTATCTAGGGGTGAAAACAGAGGTGGAGAGCTTTCCAGTTGATGATCCACTGAGTTACTGGGTCATGAGAATAGACCACTGGCCAGAACCTGCCCGGAATGCAATTGAGCTGCTGGGCTGCCCTGCATCCAGCATGCTTTCTGAACAGGCATTCAGTGCTGCTGGAGGTTTTGTTACTGACAATAGAACACATCTATCCACAGACTCCATGAACCGTCTGACATTTATCAAAATGAATCAGTCCTGGATTACCAGCAGCTATGAAGCCCCTGATGCCAATGTCACTGATTAGGTGTTTTTGGATGTGGAATCACTGCAAGAATTCTAGGCTGCCTAGTGTTGTGGGTGTTGATTTCATCTGGAAGAATTATTTTGGTGTAGGTTTCATGGGCACAATTAACACCGAAAGACCAATTTTTCTGCACCTGTTTGACAGGTGCATATCATTTAAATTTTTGACAGCAAGTCTTGCTTTTATCAAGAGTACCTCTATAGGGTTTACAGTGTGAAGGTGCCACAGACATCCCAAAAACATTTTTTTCCGCACCGGTTTTACAGGTGCATATTATTTCAATTTTTGACAGCAAGGCAAGATTACCTCTATAGAGTTATGGTGTGAAGGCACCTTCCACACCCAAAAACCAATTTTTCCGCAACAGTAACTTATATCCAAAGTCTAAGAAAGAGACACCAAAATGAATCCAAAAAAATCTCAAATCGTGTTACCAGTGCACTACATTGTTCCCTCATCATACAGACTGGCTCCCCAAGCCGTTGTTTACAAAATAAATAAAGCTTGCAGGGAAAATATTATTTTTTTGGCTTTATAAATGAAATTATTTCTGCAGCAACTTCTATACACAGTACAGATGTGCCGCTTTACAGGTAGACTAAGGGAACCCCCCCATGCACTATATTGAAAGGAATTTTTCATTCTTATTGTTATTTTTTATTTTGAGGCTTTAATTTTAAGCATCAGTAAATCACTGCTCTATAAAAATGACGTTTTTTTACAAACTTTTTTTTTCATTGATACATGTACCCCAGGGCAGTAGCCGGACCCCCATACCAAATGTATGCCCAATTACTTGTATATAAGCCTTCAAAATGGGCACTTTTGATTTTTCCAGTTCGGGTCCCAAAGACTTCAATGGGGTTCATTATTCGGTTCTGAACTTTTGCGATGTTCGAAAGTTCTGGTGCGAATCGAACAGGGGGTCGTTTGGCCCATTTCTAATTATGACATAAAGGGGAACTCTGAGAACATTGATTTAAACTCCGATATGGGGTGGGACTCTGGTGACCACGGACCATCTTCCGCAGAGTGAATACACTAAGGTTGGGGGGGGGGTTACTGATATAAGGGGAAACCTTTATATCAGCATTCCCCCGTACCTTAGTGTATAATTCACTCCTCCTTACATCAGTGACCCCCCCCCTCCAGACTTTGTATGGCCTGACTGGCTGGGAGTTGTTGCTGACCAGACTGCCCCCAGGCTCCTTTGCTTGCTCAAGTGCTGCAGAGGCAGGCAGTCAGACATGGTCCAGACAGTCTGGACAGCTTGGCTCTGGTGGCTTTTATCAACACCTCTGTCGAGTCTTCTCCTCCAGAGTCCTCCAATAACAGTTCACAAAAGGTGCCAGGTGGCACCATGACGTCACTGCATGCCTGGACAAAAGCCATCTTTTTATCTCTTGAGATATTTGCAAAAAGAAAAATTCTAATAAAAATGAATGAAATGAAAACTAAAGGTTCATGAGTTGTGCAATGTTTAGACCTTATATATGATTTCTGACATTAGGATAGTAGATTGTCAGCTCTTACAGACAAAATTCCTATCTTTACTATTTTTTTTATTCTGTAATAATCCTAAATTTGAAAGCAGTGTGGATGTTCTCGTGTTATGTAAATATTATTTGTTATTTCATTATTCTTGCTGTTGTTTTTTATTTTTGTAGGGCATCTGCAGTGCTTTATTTTTTAATGAAATTACACAAATGCCCTTTTTATACCTTAATAAAAGCAGCCGTGGCTCTATGCAGTATGAAAGAATGATGGGAATAATTGGACTGGCTGGGCTGGCCAACAAAGTACATTTCTTCCGTTAGAAGTTTCAGTAGATGAAGCCTGCTGTGTGTAAGCCTTCAGGCTAATTTACCAACCCAGGCCAAGGATTGTAGTCATCCAAATGAACCAATCGAGCTCTCAGTTCACTGAAGCCGGATCTTTTCCTTGCTGAATAAGCACATACATGGTAGGCAATAGCAGTCTCAGCCTGGGTCCCATCTAATTTCAAACCCAAATGCAGCTTCCTCCAATGACATTTCGCACAAGCCAGCACTTATGACATTACCGAATACCAAGGTGTGCTTTATGCCTCAGTGATGTCGTTAGTCCTTTGTAAAAAACGTAAGGCTAAAAAACAATTAATTGGCTGTGTTATTTATGAAGCCAGTGAAGTGACTGTAAGCAAGCGAGGTGTACGCTTTAATTTTCCATGTGCGTCTTGATATGCCGATAGCCGCTTTAGACAAATCTACTCTGATTTGGAAACATTTGCAAAAACAAAACAGCTGAAATAAGTAATTATATTTCTAATGATCCAATGAAGTGGATCAATTTGACAATTTATTTTTTTAACGCTCATCTTGTCGGGCTCTATTATTATCAATTCAATTTGACAGTCCTGGGTTAAAAGGAACGTCAATTGCTTCTTTTAAATCACTTATTGGCTGTGCATGCCATCTAGCTGGTTTTCTGTTGACATCAGAGGGGCCCGCACACGCCAAAGGGAAGCTGCAGCGCAGATGCTGGGCTAATATTACACCCAGATAAACTGAATTTACTGTTAATACATGATGTGAATGGTGAGGGATCTTTCTCTCTCTCTCCTTGCCTGGGTATGCTCAGTCCTGCATGCTAATGAGAGACTTAATGGTGCACTGAGTAGAGGTGCTATTAATATTCAGTACAATTGATTCAGTCTGTCTTTTAGAGCTATTGTGAATTTATTGCAAACACCCAGCTAAGATGTCATCTTAGGTGCATTCCTTATAATGTAAGAAATAGCAAATGGCCTGGTACTTCTGGCTCAGGGGAACATCAAAGCTAAGTGGTGTATACCAGGGTGGGGTCTACACTTCAAGAACCTTTAGGCAAACTCTCTGGTGCCTTAAAGGCAATCTGCTGGTAAACCAACTACCTGTGTGGGAAGCTTCAAGCAGAAGTTGCCATTTTCATTCTCAGGATGCCTGCTAGTTGAAGGACAGTAATATCTGTCTCAATAAATATTTACCAGTGCTTACTGAATATACTGTGCATACACCAACCATGCAAATGTATTCGAAACACCTATACACTTGCCTATAATCTACATTATCTAATTAGGCAATCAGGTGGCAGCAGCATAATGTATAAAATCATGCAGATTCAGTGCAGGAGCTTGGGTTTATACTGACATCAAAACTAAAATTAGGAAAAACTGTGATTTGACTATTGCGTAATTGTTGGTGCCAGATGGGCTGGTTTGAGTTTTTCTGTAATTTCTGTGAAAACCAAAAAGCATCTTGTGATCAGCAGTTCTGTGGATAGAAAAGCTTTGTTGACGAGAGGTCAGAGGAAAATGGTCAGACTGGTTTGAGTTGACAGAATGGTTATCCGAGTTACTGTATACTCTCTTAACAACTGTGGTAAGCAGAAAAGCATCTCAGAATGCACAACACGTCAGACCATGAGGCAGATGGGCTACAACAGCAGAAGACCTAGTTGGGTTCCAATAAGAACAGAAACTTGCTGTGGGTACAGGATTCCCAAAACTGGACAGTTGAAAACTTGAAAAGCTTAGCCTGGTCTGACAAATCTTACAGTCCAACGTAGATCACATATGATGGCACTAAAAGGATCAAAAGACAATTGTGCCTATTTAGGGCAGCGCAGGGTGCTAAACCTAAACTTGTCCGCTTTGTCTATATGAAATAGATGGGACAGTTGGGCTGCGATATAGTAAAGGTTATAATGTGGGAGAGCTTCCCCTCCAAGATCTGTAAGGTATTTGAGCTTATGCCCAGATAGTTTGTGCCTACTAGAACCCCACACAAATTGGATAAGTATAGCCTCCAGAGATTTAAAATACCTTATGGACAGGTAGACTGAAGAATGCCATAGGAGATGCAAAATCTTAGGGAGGAATATCATTTTTATTAAATTTATTCTTCCCATGACTCCTAAAGGTCAAATCTGCATTTGTAACTAGGATTTAACCTTAGTGTAACAAAGGCTCAATATTGGAAGAAATATAATCAGGAGGAGATTTGGTCGCTTAAACTCCTAGATCTTACTAACTCTCTGTAAAGGGGGAGGATGGATGGCTGGGTGACAGAAAAGGGGAGGATTTGGCATATTTCCCAATTTATTTTGAGGCCAGAAAATAGCCCAAATTGCTCAATACTTTGCAGAGTAGTATGTAAGGAGGGACCTTATTTAGCTAAATAGAGTAACGTATCATCCGCATACATACTGATCTTTTCTACTAGCGGACCCAAACTTAAACCCTGAATCGAAGGGTGGGATCGCAACCTCATAGCCAAGGGTTCTGCTGCCAATGTATATAATAAAGAGGAGAGGAAGCAACCCTGCCATGTTCCCCTAGATAGAGGAAAGAGTCTGAAACCCAACTGTTAGCCAGGACCCTAGCTGCTGGAGCCTGATACAGTAATTGCAACCATTTTATAAACTTAGAGCCAAAACCATAACATTCCAAGCATTTACACAGGTAGAACCACTCAACTGAATTAAAGGTCTTAGCTGTATCTAAAGCAACTATCACCCTAGTACCAATATTATCATGAGAGGCCTGCAAATGAATAAACAACCTTCTGAGATCAATAGAAGTATTCCTTCAAGCAAAAATCCTGATTGATCTGAATGGACCAGGGATAGTATTACATGGTTTAGGCGCATGGCAAGTGCCTTAGCAAGAATTTTAATATGTACTTGTAGTAACGAGATAGGACGGTATGATTCAGGAAGCCTCAGATCTTTCCTAGGTTCATGTATGAGTACTATAAGCGCCTCTCACATAGAAGGGGGCAAGGTGGAGGTATCAAAAATATGGTTCAACAGGGATAGAAGTTTTGGAATTAAAGTTTCTCCATAATGCAAATAAAATTCAATGGCCAAACTGTCCATTCCTGGGGAATTGGAACTTGAAAATTTTGCCATAGCCTCAGCGATTTCCTCAGTCATGAGTGGTGCCTTCAACATAGCAATCTGTTCCTCTGTGAGACTTGGGAACTGAATTCCTTTGAGGAAGGTGTGCATAGGTTCCATATCACGTTACATTGGAAGTATATAGTGCCCCAAAAACTCCCAGGATCTAGCAATAATCTGTCGGGGTCTGTCAGAGGTTTTAACAACACTCTGCAAAGGTCTTGGAAATGAGGAGACCAGTTGCTGGAGTTTTGGGAGTAGAATTTTGTCCCATTGTTGCCTGATATAGGATTCTAACTACTAAACAGTCCTAGGTCCCCTTTGTCATATTTTCCGTTTCAAGATCCAAAAATATTTATAATTGGTGAAAGGTCTGGACTGCATGCAGGCAAGTTAAGCCCTCAAACTCTTCTACTATGAAGATATGCTGCCGTCATAGATGCATTATTCCATTTAGCATTTTCCTGCTGAAATATCCAAGACCTGCCCTGAAAAAGATGTCATCTGGATGGGAGTATATGCTGCTCCAAAACTTGGCTATATCCTTCAGCATTCATTTCATAGCCCATTCCATATGCACTAATGCACCCCCATACTATCAGAGATGTAGGCTTTTGAATGGAGTGGTAGGTCCCTCTCCTCTTTAGTCCAGAGGAGGTGGCACCCATGGCTGCCAAAAAGAATGTAAAATTTTAATTCATCTCATCACAGAACAGTTTTCCCCTTTGCAATAGACCATTTTGAATCATCTTTGGCCCAGAGAAGATGGTGGCGTTTATGGATCATGTTCAGAACTGGCTTTTTCCTTGCAAGATAAAGATTTACCTTGCATTTTTGGATGACAGTGTGAACTGTGTTCACAGACAGTGATTTGTGGAAGTATTCCTGAGCCTATGCAGTGATATCCAACACAATTATACCTGTTTTAATGCAGTGCCGTCTGAGGGCTCAAAGATCACAGGCTTCCAGTTTTGCATTTCGACCTTGTTCCTTGCACGCAGAGATTTCTACAGATTCTCAGGATTTTTTGATGATATTATATACTATAGATTAATATATATTTTAAGTCTTTGCAATTCTATGTTGAGGAACATTATTCTGAAATTGTTTGACAATTTTTAGATGCTGTTTTTCACAGATTGGTCAACCTCTGCCCATCTTTACTTCTGGGACACTGACTCTTTAATAAGGATGATCGAACTTTTGAAAAGTTCGGTTCAGCCAGAACATCCGAACTTCCCGAAAGTTCGGCCCGGATTTCAGAACCCCATTGAAATCAATGGAACCCGAACTTCTGTAATCAAAAAACACAATTTTTAAGCCCTAAAACCCAATAAACGCCCCTAAAAAGTGCCCAGGGTTCTGGGTCATGCCCCATTAACTATTAATCACACAAAAAAAAGTTCTTAAAAATTGTAATTTTTGATAAAAAAGCCAATTATTGAAAAAATTAAAAAAAAAAAAGAGATTTTTTGATTTTGACTTTGGATTTAGTATCTGGGGGGTCTAAAAGGTGTGCATGTGAAGTTTCAGCTCTGTAGCATGTCCAGAACCATTAAAAAAAAAAAGATAATTTTTCAGTAGAACAGGGATGTGGGTCGGGACCCTCCTTTAACTTTAACACCTATATGATCTTTTTTTCTGGTTCTGGACATGCTACAGAGCTGAAACTTCACAGGTACACCTTTTAGACCCCCCAGACCTAAAAGGTGTACATGTGAAGTTTCAGCTCTGTAGCATGTCCAGAACCAGAAAAAAAAGATTGTTTGTATTAGAACACTTTCTTTCAGGACAGGTAGTTAGCTTCTCTCCCGGTTTAATAGCAGGCATTTTTTGGAGTTCTTTGCAGTCAGGAAAAACATCTGAACTTGTGTATAGTGGTACTGTGCACAAGTTCAGATGTTTTGCCTGTCCCCAAAAACCCCCAAAAAATGGCAGCAAAAACACACCTGGGCATTTTTTTTTTGGACGCTAGCGTTTTTTTTGGCATTTTTTTGGGTTCTTTTGAGGCAGGCAAAACATCTGAACTTGTCTATAGTGGTATATATACACACATACTTATATGTTTATACACACCTAGACATATATAGGTGTGATAGTAGCAGAAATATATTAGTGTAAATGATTTCATTAGCGCAAGCATATATTTCTGCTACTATCACACCTATATATGTCTAGGTGTGCATATAAATATATGTATGTGTGTATATACACCACTATAGACAAGTTCAGATGTTTTGCCTGCCTCAAAAGAACCCAAAAAAATGCCAAAAAAAACGCTAGCGTCCAAAAAAAATGCCCAGGTGTGTTTTTGCTGCCATTTTTTGGGGTTTTTTGGAGGCAGGCAAAACATCAGAACTTGTGCACAGTACCACTATACACAAGTTCAGATGTTTTTCCTGACTGCAAAGAACCCCCAAAAATGCCTGCTATTAAACCGGGAGAGAAGCTAACTACCTGTCCTGAAAGAAATTAAAACAAGGGATAACTAAATTAAAAACAAAGGACGGAAGGTATGTAGAAGAGAATAAAGGGCTAGCCGACTGCCTTAATGAATACTTCTGTTCAGTTTTTACAGAAGAAAAAGGAGAAGGACCTCCACTTGAAAGGATGACTAATGAATCGTTTGATGCATGTGTCTTTACAGAGGAAGACGTTCTAAGATTGCTGTCTAAAGTGAAGACAAATAAGTCACAGGGTCCTGATGAGATACACCCAAAATTATTAAAAGAGCTTAGTGGTGAGCTGACAAAACCATTAACAGATTTATTTAACCAATCATTAGTAACAGGAGTCGTCCCGGAAGATTGGAAATTGGCAAATGTCGTGCCCATTCACAAGAAAGGTAGTAGGGAGGAATCGAGCAACTTTAGATCAGTGAGTCTAACATCAATAGTAGGCAAATTAATGGAAACCCTATTAAAGGATAGGTTAGTGGAACATCTTAAATCCCATGGATTGCAAGATGAAAAACAACATGGGTTTACTTCAGGGAGATCATGTCAAACAAATCTTATAGATTTTTTTGACTGGGTGACTAAAATAATAGACGGTGGAGGTGCAGTAGACATTGCATATCTAGATTTTAGTAAGGCTTTTGACACTGTCCCACATAGAAGACTTATCAATAAACTGCAGTCATTGAGCATGGACTCCCATATTGTTGAGTGGATTAGGCAGTGGCTGAGTGACAGACAACAGAGGGTTGTAGTCAATGGAGAACATTCAGAAAAAGGTCATGTTACCAGTGGGGTACCTCAGGGATCTGTACTGGGACCAATTTGGTTTAATATCTTCATAAGTGATATTGCAAAAGGCCTCGATGGTAAGGTTTGTCTTTTTGCTGATGACACAAAGATATGTAACAGGGTTGATGTTCCTGGAGGGAAACGCCAAATGGAAAAGGATTTAGGAAAAGTAGAAGAATGGTCAGAACTCTGGCAACTGAAATTTAATGTGGATAAGTGCAAGATAATGCACCTGGGACGTAAAAACCCAAGGGCAGAATATAGAATATTTGACACAGTCCTGACCTCAGTATCTGAGGAAAGGGATTTAGGAGTAATTATTTCAGAAGACTTAAAGGTGGGAAGACAATGTAATAGAGCAGCACGAAATGCCAGCAGAATGCTTGGATGTATAGGGAGAGGTATAAGCAGTAGAAAGAGAGAAGTGCTTATGCCGCTGTACAGAACACTGGTGAGACCTCACTTGGAGTATTGTGCGCAGTACTGGAGGCCATATCTCCAGAAGGATATAGATACTCTAGAGAGAATTCAGAGAAGAGCTACTAAACTAGTACATGGATTGCAGGAAAAAACTTACCAGGAAAGGTTAAAGGACCTTAACATGTATAGCTTGGAAGAAAGAAGAGACTGAGGGGATATGATAGAAACTTTTAAATACATAAAGGGAATCAACTCGGTAAAGGAGGAGAGCATATTTAAAAGAAGAAAAACTACCACAAGAGGACACAGTTTTAAATTAGAGGGGCAAAGGTTTAAAAGTAATATGAGGAAGTATCACTTTACTGAGAGAGTAGTGGATGCATGGAATAACCTTCCTGCAGAAGTGGTAGCTGCAAATACAGTGAAGGAGTTTAAGCATGCATGGGATAGGCATAAGGCTATCTTTCATATAAGATAGGGCCAGGGACTATTCATAGGATTCAGATATATTGGGCAGACTAGATGGGCCAAATGGTTCTTATCTGCCGACACATTCTATGTTTCTATGTTTCTATGAAAGTGTTCTAATACAAACAATCTTTTTTTTTCTGGTTCTGGACATGCTACAGAGCTGAAACTTCACATGTACACCTTTTAGACCCCCCAGATCTGAAATCCAAAAATCTTTTTTTTTTTTGTTTTTTTTTTTTCAATAATTGGCTTTTTTATCAAAAATGACATTTTTTTAAGAACTTTTTTTGTGCGATTTGGTGTCTGGGGGGTCTAAAAGGTGTACCTGTGAAGTTTCAGCTCTGTAGCATGTCCAGAACCAGAAAAAAAAAGGATTGTTTGTATTAGAACACTTTAAACACAGGTAGTTAGCTTCTCTCCCGGTTTAATAGCAGGCAATTTTTGGGGTTCTTTGCAGTCAGGAAAAACATCTGAACATGTGTATAGTGGTACTGTGCACAAGTTCTGATGTTTTGCCTGCCTCCAAAACCCCCCAAAAAATGCCAGCAAAAACACACCTGGGCATTTTTTTTTGACGCTAGCGTTTTTTTGGCATTTTTTTGGGTTCTTTTGAGGCAGGCAAAACATCTGAACATGTGTATAGGGGGTATATATAGACATATATGTCTGAATATATACCCCTAGACATATATAGGTGTGATAGTAGCAGAAATATATTCCTGTAAATTATTTCATTAGCGCAAGCATTTATTTCTGCTACTATCACACCTATATATGTCTAGGGGTATATATTCAGACATATATGTCTATATATACCCCCTATACACATGTTCAGATGTTTTGCCTGCCTCAAAAACCCCCCAAAAATGCCAGCAAAAACACACCTGGGCATTTTTTTTTTTTTGATGCTAGTGTTTTTTTGGCATTTTTTTGGGTTCTTTTGAGGCAGGCAAAACATCTGAACATGTGTATAGGGGGTATATATAGACATATATGTCTGAATATATACCCCTAGACATATATAGGTGTGATAGTAGCAGAAATATATTCCTGTAAATGATTTCATTAGCGCAAGCATTTATTTCTGCTACTATCACACCTATATATGTCTAGGGGTATATATTCAGACATATATGTCTATATATACCCCCTATACACATGTTCAGATGTCATGTCATGTTCAAACATGTCCTCAAAAAAGCACTGGCAGTGGCAGCCCCTGCAGCATAAAAAATGCTTGGCTGGTGAGAAGCCATATTCCAGTTACGAAGCAATTCAGAGAAATGATCATTTCTCTATAGCGGTCACCCTGCTATGGAAGGGTTTTGTCACCCTGCCATAGCAGTCACTGCCAGTTAACCCTACACTACACTACGGTCCCCTTACACTTAACACTTTCCCTACAGAAACTCAATTTTTTAAGCTAACTTAAGTGTAAAGGAGCACTCTAACTACACTAGATATCCCTTTCCTCACACTAAAAATAGCTAAATGACACTTTTAAAGTAAAATTAACAGAACTGCTTCCATTCTCTTCCATGTCCAGTATAACAATGCTAGGAATATGGCGGGGGCGATCTTATATACTGGGGGGCATATTCACTAATGATTGGTCTAGGGACCCCCTAGTCACTCCAATCACATTCCTAGCATTCTCCTGCCCCCTCAATTGGCTTTTGCTAATGGTTCTGGTCCAATCAGGGGCTTTTAAAGCCCATTTCCTGAAGCATTGCATTTTGGGAGGTTCTGGTTGCCGAATTCCGAACTTTTTGGGCAAAAAGTTCTAAATTCGGCCGAACCTCGAACACCCAATGTTCGGGTCGAACCGATGGTGGACCCGAACCGTTCGATCATCCCTACTCTCTAAGACGCTCTTTTAATACTCAAATATAATAACCCATTGGCAATTAACCTCATCAGTTGCAAAGTGTTCTTTCAGCTCTTCCTTGTTAGTATACTTTCCAGCTTTTTTTTGCCCTGTCCCAACTTTTTTGAGACGTGTTGCTGCCATCAATTTCAAAATTACCATATTTTTATTTCTAAAATGGTACATTTTCTTAGTTTAAACATTTGCTGTTTTCTATTTTCTATTGTGAATAAAATATAGGTTTCCCAGATTTGAAAATCTTTGCATTTCGTTTTCACAGTCTTGGCCAAAAATATTGGCACTCCTGCATTTCTGTCAGATATCACACTACTTCACACAGAAAATTGTTGCAATTACAAATGTTTAGGCATTCTTATGTTTAATTCTTTTGTTTGTATTGGTAGGACACAAAAAGTGGAGAAACAAAAAGCCAAATCTGACACATTCCACGCAAAACTCCAAAAATGGACTGGACAAAATTTTTGGCACCCTTAATTTGAAGTGTTACTAAACCCACAACAGTAAATACAGTCTGTAAATGCAAAAAAAAAAGCTTGCTTGTTATACTCACTGTGGAATCTAAGGGGTTAACCCTCTGCATTGTTTAAAAAGGCTGCTTGGTCCTGTCTTTTCTGATCCTCCCCTCCTTCCACTGACTCCTAATGCTTTCCTGATCACACAGAGTCAATGGAGTCAGGCTGCACATGCTCAGTTTGGTGTGAATTGTTAGAGAGTTTTTTTTTTTCTTGGGAGGGTACATGTGATTAGCACAGGGTCAATCAGCAGTGTTCAGACAGAGGGTTAGGGGTCTTGCAGTCTCATAGATCAGTCACAAAACTCCTCCTACAAGCTTTAACCAGTGCTTGGCTTGACACTGATAGAAGTCAAAAGACTGCTCTAACAGCTGATGAGAAAAGGTATTTAGCAGTTTATATTTACTAAAATAATTGCATTTCTATGTTCTGTGTACTGTGGGAGACCAGATTTAGTGAATGTGGGGACCTGAGTTTAGTAACACTTTAATATTTGGTAGCACATCCCTTGGAAAAAATAACTGATATCAATCGCTTCCTGTAACCATCATTGTGTTTCTTACACCTATCTACTGGACCACTCTTCTATGGCCAACTGCTCCAGGTCTCTCAGAGCATAAGAGTTCCTTTTTTGAGATCTCTCCACAGGTGCTCTTTGGGATTTAGATCTGGACTCATTGCTGGATAGTTCAGTACTTCCTAGCACTTTGTCTTAAACCATTTCTGGTTTTTGACATGTTCTTTGGGTCATTGTTCTACTGTAAGACCCATGACCTCTAACGGAGACCCAATTTTCTGACACTGGGCCCTACATTGCACACCAGAATTCTTTGGTAATCTTCAGATTTCATAATGCCATGCACACAGTCAAGACATCTAGTGTCTGAAGCAGCAAAGCAGTCCCAAAACATCAGTAAACTTCCGCCATGTTTGACTGTAGGGACCGTATTCTTTTCTTTAACCAATTACGGACCGCCTGCCGCAGGGTGCCCGGCTATGACTGTACATAGCCTGTATGTGATTTTGTGCACAAGATCTGGGGCGCACGCGCAATCGGTCCCCTGCTTCCGCTGTGATTGGACACAGCAGGAGCCAATCAGCGAGTCCAGCAGCCACGATAGCCGCTGGAACCCGCCGATCATTACGAGGATGTAAACAAGGAAGACCACCATTCTGTCACAGAGAAAAATGGAGATCTTGTGTTTCTACTAAGCAGAAACATGGATCTCTGTTTTTCTCTAGAGCATCCTCTCCCCCCACAGTTATAAATCACTCTCTAGGAGCACACTTAACCCTTTGATCGCCCCTGATGTTAACACCTTCCATGTCAGCCTCATTTATACACTGACAGAGCATTTTTTTTAGCATTGATCACTGTATTGGTGTCACTGGTCCCCAAAAAGTGTCACTTAGCATCAGATTTGTCCGCCGCAATGTCGAAGTCCTGCTAAAAATAACTGATCACCGCCATTAATAGTAAAAACAATAAAAAAAGAAAAAGTCCATAACTCTATCCTATAGTTTGTAGATGCAATAAATTTTGCGCAAACCAATCAATTTATGCTTATTGGGATTTTTTTTTACCAAAAACATGTAGCAGAATACATATTGGCCTAAATTGATAAAGAAATTTGATACATTTTTTTATTGGATGTGTTTTATAGCAGAAAGTAAAAAAATATATATATATTTTTTCAAAATTGTAGGTTTTTTTTTGTTAGTAGTGCAAAAAATAAAAACCGAAAATATCAAATACCACCAAAAGAAAGTGGAAAAAAATAATTTTTTTTTTTTTTGGTACAATGTCGCACAACCACGCAATAGTCAGTTAAAGCGATGTATTCCAAAAAATGGCCTGGTCAGGAAGGGGGTAAAACCTTCCAGAGCTGAAGTGTTTAAAGGCCTCAGTTCTTTTTCTGTAAACAGTAGAATGATGGGCTTTACCAAAAACTGTAATTCTGTTTTGTCTGTCCACAGCACATTCTCCCAAAAGGATTTTGGCTTCCTTAGGTAAGTTTTGGCAAACTCCAATCTGGCTTTTTTATGTTTTTGTGTCAGCAGTGGAGTCTCCTACCATTGCTTCCCTTTTCATTCAGATGGTGACGTATTGTGCAAGCGGACACAGTTGTTCCCTGTGCCTGAAGGTCAGCTTGAATTTGTCTGGAAATTGATCAGGATTCTTTATCCACCATTCGAACAATCCATTGTTGCAATCTTTGATCAATTTTTTGCTTTTGTCCACGTCCAGAGAGATCAGCTACAGTGCTATGTGCTGCAAACTTCTTGACAATGTTGCGCACCAGTGTTAATTTTGGCAGCAAATTTCAATTTAGTTTTAGTTATAGTCTTTTGACTAAAATGCGATTTTAGTTTTAGTTGTATTTTAGTCATCTGAATTGTTTTAGTCATATTTTAGTAGATTAAAATCTCATACATTTTAGTCAACTACAAATCGAATTGGTTTTGGTTAATTGTAATGCGTTATTTAAACATTTCTCTAGGTTTTACAATTAATTATATACTCCTGGAGTAAAAACCGAATATGTTATTATTTATATTATGGTTTGAACACGCACTACAGACACAGATTTAGCCATTGTGATATAGAACGTCTTTATAAATAAAATAAATAATAAATCGGCGCAATCATGTAGTGTAAACAATGGTGTATATATAACCTCTCAAAGTGAATTCACCCAATGGCAGCTTACATTCATAAAATGTCTTTCACTAAACACATAAACAAATAAAATAAAATGCAGCGCTAAAAAATCGAAATAAATTGCTTAATTAAAATCTGTACACAATAAGTGTAAAATAATACATTCAATCAGTGCAATATCACCATGCAATGAAAAAAAATCTTAAAATTCAAAAATATAGAATATTTTAAACAGTGCCAGTAAATTAATAAATGCTAATATAATATTCCAAAAAGTCCATAAAAATGTGTGTCATATGACACATTTCATCAGTGAGGTTCCACCATGCAGTGCCAATATAAATTAAAAAGTGCTGGTGCAGAAATTCCACATGAGAAGGTGTTGGTGCTCACTTCCACCTGTGGAAACAGGCTACTCACCTTTAACATCTGACTCCTGTGTTACCAGTTATGCCTCGTGCACACGCAACGATTGTTGGCCGTGAATTTTCGGCCAACGTCCGATCGGCCGATTGTCGGCTTGTTAGTATGATGCTTCCGACAATCGACTGCGACTTTTCAGGCGAACAAAATCTGGTGTGCATGCTATAAAATTTTTGTTGGCCGTCAACAGAACGGCCGATTGTTCGTCAATCAGTACAGATTTCGGCAGACAAAAATCAGATGAGCAAGACTGGGCATGCTCAGAGAAGAAAAAACACACGGAAAGTAATCCAGCACATGACATCACTTGTCGAAAAAATTAGTGTGCAGTCTAGAGCACATTTCAACCAACACAACAACACTGGACAAAAGACGGCTGATCGGTCAGCCAACAATCGTTGCGTGTGTACGAGGCATTAGTCAATAAGAGCTGTTCCCCTCTAGGGATATCCGTCAGGATACTGCTCACTCCTCTCCTTCTTACTCTTCCTCCAAACAACACAAACCTCCAAAAATGCTCCACGGTATATATGGGGACACACAATAACACACCCTCTAGTGCTCTCTGTCTGTCTGGTTTATTCAACATTAAAATTCAAGATGATACACTTACAAAGCAGGCACTTGAGCAGTGCGGACTAAACAAGCTTCACAATGTAATCTTTCACACGGACACACCTTCACTAGGATGGCCGAGATGCGACGTTCATGCGCAGGCTGCGCTCCCATACGCGTTACGTCTAAGCATAGACTTCGTCAGTAGGGGTGGAGCCAACACAACGTCCTAACTAATTTATGCTAAGCCTGATCAACAGTGCCCACCTCCCTTGAAAATACACAATCCCTCCCCGATGCTCCCTCTCGGCACACATAATACCCGGAAGACATCATAAGAAAGAGAGAAGGGTCACTTGAGCTAGAAAGAACCGGGGACACTGCTCATATGAAAACATTTCTTGACATGAACTAAAATAACAGAACCTGCCCACTTAAGCCACCCTCTCGGTCACCTTGACATAGATCAATTCAATAAAAAGAACCTTAATATACATCAACATGACACATTCAAAAATGTATTTAAAATTGGCATATTACTACTAAAATTATAAAATAAATATTAAAACAAAAATATATTGTATATCTAAAAAAATAACTTTATGTTATATATATATACAGCTGCAAGAAAAAGTATGTGAACCCTTTGGAATGCTATGGATGGCTGCACAAATTGGTCATAAAATGTGATCTGATCATCATCTAAGTCACAACAATAGACAATCACAGTCTGCTTAAACTAATAACACACAAAGAATGAAATGTTACCATGTTTTTATTGAACACACCATGTAAACATTCACAGTGCAGGTGGAAAAAGTAAGTGAACCCCTAGACTAATGTCATCTCCAAGAGCTAATTGGAGTGAGATGTCAGCCAACTGGAGTCCAAGCAATGAGATGAGATTGGAGGTGTTGGTTACAGCTGCCCTGCCCTATAAAAAACACACACCAGTTCTGGGTTTGCTTTTCACAAGAAGCATTGCCTGATGTGAATGATGCCTCTCACAAAAGAGCTCTCAGAAGACCTACGATTAAGAATTGTCTGTCCCAGCGGAAGCCCATTCGGGGGAAACGTGTAGGATTTGAGGAGAGCCGCGCCGTCATTATCCTTTGCACGGTCTGCACTGCAGGCGGCCGTGCCGACTTGAATCCATGCTTGTTTTTTTCGTCTGTATGCAAGTACATTTTCAATACATTTTTATGTGTTTTGAAGATAATGCACTATTAGTTTGCCTCCTCTTTTCCAACCCCTCCTTGTGAGGATTCAACCCCGTTTTTAGTGGCTTCGGGTGTGAAACTAAGGGGAAGAGTGATCCTCCCAATTGTTCTTCTGGAGGCTGGATGGGAACTACTTTATAGGCGAGAAACCAACACGTTTTTGAGCTCAACATATGTTATCTCTGGTAAGGAGCCATACATTTTTATTTTCCCCATGAGCACGAGGTGTGTGTGGTGAGGATGGGAAGATATACTGTGAGGAATTAACCCTAGAGTCACCTTTAATGTTGCTTGCTAGCAGTTTCTTTCTGGTAGGAAGCCATCCACAGTACCTATCCCTATCCCTGGGTGAAGAATTTGGTGTTTTGGACTTTCCTTTCACTTGTCGCGTTTTGAGAAGAAATTATTGGAATTGTGTTACACGTTTTTCCCAGGATTTAGTTTGGAAATCACCTAAATATTGTTTTTTTTTATTGATTTTTATTATCACCAATATATTTCTCACATTGTATTTTGGTGTTATTTCGGTCGATTATAATCCAGATATACATCTGTCATTAGTTTACACATGTATATACATTTTTTTGGGGAAGCGTACTTATATTTTCTTTCCATGTTTGTACTCTTTTGTTTCTAGAGTTTAGGTGCTGCCTCCCCCACTTCTTTTTTTAGGTTAGCGCACTCATTTACACACTTTACTTATTGTGTACAGGTTTGGTTTAGCCCCCGTTCACATAGGGGCGACGCTACTTCGCGCCGTGACCTCGGAGCGGCCACCACGGACTTCATAACATTGAAGTCTATGGCGGTCGCCTCCTGGTCGCCCCAAAGAAGCTCCGGACCCTTTTTCTAAGTCGGAGCGACTTGTGTTGCTCCTATTAGAACGGGTCCGCAGCTTCCCTATGGGAGGCGACCTACGGCGACCTGGGAGGCGACCAGGTCGCCTCACAGGTCGCCTTAGTGTGAACGGGGGCTTAAGCAATTTATTTTGATTTTTTGGTGTTGCATTTTATTTGTCTTTATAAATAAAACTGAGTTTCAAAAACAAACAAAAATATTGCTTTTTGACAAACAGGAGTGAAACTTTAAAATACAAAAAAACTGTAAACTCTATTGGCTGTATTGTCATCACACATATTACCTGAATATATTGCCAACATTATATATTAGGAAAAAATACAAGAAAAGCCTTTTTCCTAATTTTTTTCTCCTTCAGCAGCTTAATGGATGCCCCTTACTTATGCTGATTCGGTGGTGCAATACATGTTTAAACTGGTTTAAACAGGCTCTGGATGGGATTGTGTTGCCGATTTAGAAATGGCCAGCAGGAGTGTTAATTTTGATGTCAATTTTCAATTTAGTTTTAGTTATAGTCTTATGACTAAAATGCCATTTTAGTTTCAGTCGTATTTTAGTCATCTGAATTGTTTTAGTTTTAGTCGTATTTTAGTCATCTGAATTCTTTTAGTTTTAGTCGTATTTTAGTAGACTAAAATTGTGTTAATTTAGTCGACGAAATTAACACTGTTGTGCACAGTGGACACAGGAACATTAAGATCCCTGGAGATGGACTTGTAACCTTGAGATTGTCCGTGCTTTTGCACAATTCTTGTCCTCAAATCCTCAGACGATTCTGTGCTGCTCTTTCTTTTCTCCATGCTCCATTTGACACACAGAGAGACACAACAGAAAGGTTGAGTTAATTTTTCACCATTTTAACTGGTTTGCGGTGTGATTTCTATATTATCAGCACCTGTAAATTGATACAGGTGAGTTTTTTTTTTTACAAATTACATGAGCATCACAAACTTGGAATGCAATTATTTCTTTTAATTTGGAGAAGGTGCCAATCATTTTTTCCAGTCCATGTTTGGAGTTTTGTGTGGAATGTGTCAGATTTGGATTTTTGTTTCTCTACTTTGTGTCATACTAATACAAACAAAAGATATAAACATGAGAATGCCTAAACATTTGTAATTGCAACAATTTTCTGGGCGAAGTAGTGCGTTATCCGACAGAAATGCAGGGGTGCCAATATTTTTGGCCATGACTGTATGTAGATTTTACAAAGTGACCCAACTTTTTTGGAATTAGGGTTGTAGTATAGTATTCCAAATAAACTGCCCAGTGAGCGTAAATCACCTGTCAATGCCAGAGTGTATTTCACATACTTAATGTTGGCCAGAGCCACACTGAATGGATCATACATGGAACATTCCTCCATGTAAAAGTGCATATGCCATTCATAATGCCCACCAATGCCTCAGTAAACATGCTGCAATCAGTATGCCAACTGATGCCACAAAGAATACTTCACATATATTCCCACTCTTTCCCTTCAACAAGGTGTCATTATATCCTGTTTTGTCTGATTAAAGTGTATGTCATGCCACAAACATCTGCTTTAGTTTTGCATAGAATGGGGAAAGTTTCTACTGTTATCTGGGCCAGGGCTCTAGAGTAAATCTACTCTCACTTCCTGGCTGCTGGCAACAATTTCACCAGACAGGAAATAAGGTAAAATCTGCAACAGAGACACAGGCAGAAGAAAAAAATGACTGATGGGGGTTCTAGCCTCCCTCTACTTTACTACTGAAAGCCATTTTTGTCTGTCCGTGTTGCTGCTGGATATGTTCCCATACTTTGTGTCCGCCAAAAAAATGTGAGCTATAAGGATACATTTCTCTTCAATGGAGCTTCCGTGGCAGTAAACATCTCTCCTTTCCTTACTCTAGCCCAACCTTTCTCTATCCCTTTACCCAAGAGGAACCCCTAAAATATTTCTCAGGTCTTGGGCAACCCTTACCTAAACCAATTTGTTGTGGTAAATGGAAAAAATGCCCCTTATAATTTGTGGTCAGAATGTCACCCTAACAAACAGATAAAAAGATATTTGGTGACATGCTGGTGGCTTTGCCAAGTGGCATTGGGCCCAGGACTATGAAGGCACCATCAAATGGGAGGTCAATCAGCCACAGCCCAAGGAACCCCTAACAACCTCTGGAGAAACTCGAGGGTTCCATTGAACCTTGGTTAGAAATCGCTGAACTATTGAAAATTAGAAAAAGAGTTTTTGGCTTGACTGAACTTTAGGTTTAGATTTTGTTTTTCCCAAAAAGTTTCATGACAATAAGCAAACTTCCTCAATTTAGCAATGTCCCTGCTGAATACTTGAGAAACAGTAATATAGTACATCATCCCTAATAGTGAATACTCATCTCACTTACTTTCCACCTAATGTTTTCAAAAACCTAAACAAAATGTGCTCTTGACAAGGAATGAAGAATGCTCTCCTGACAAACAGCTTATTGATCGAGGGCAGTTTGATGTCATGTTGAATACACACTCGGCACATCATTATCGCCTGCACACTGCAAACCACATCGCATTTTATGGAGATCTGTTTATTAAACAAACTTGTCTTGTGCTGAAATACTTTATTCTATTTCTATGGTGTGCTGAAATACATGCATTTTCATACGTCAGTTGCCATGGAAAGGTGATAATGACAGAATAGAAGTATCTGAGAGTTATGAATGTTCCATATTACAGATGCATAATGAGAACTGTGATTGCTGAGAAAAAAAGGGAGCTGCAGTCATTAAATTGGGGAAGCGGTGATGGACACTGGGTACAGGATACATTGGGGCTGATTTACTTAAACTGGAGAGTGGAAAATCTGGTGCAACTGTACATGGTAGTCAATAAGCTTCTAACTTCAGATTGTTCAATTATGCTTTCACAAAAACTTGGAAGCTGATTGGTTTCTATGCAGAGTTCCAGCAGATTTTAAACTCCCCAGATTTAGTAAATAACCCCAATTATTTGCCCTTTCTTTCTTTTCCAGAAAAGTTCAGGCCCAATTTTTTTTTTATTAGGTTAGTAAAGGGTAGAACTTCTATCAAGCTTTTACTGCTGTACAATAGGGATAATAACACAATCAACCAACTCGTTACTAAATACAACAGTAACTAATTATACTACAGAGCCCTTTGAAATAAACTGGAAGAGAGATAGGATTAAATAGGGTTTTTAGCTGCAAATACAATTTTAAAGAACACATTCAGAGGAAGACAGTGTTTAAAATTCTGACGTGCCTCCACACAACAACTGTTGATGTGGGTGACAGATTTATATACCTGCCGAAAAAGGTACAAGAATCTAGGGCATACACTGATGTCCATACAGATACTCCATCCTCAGTGTAACTGTGCTTTCTCCTGCCACTGCAGTTGTCACACAGACAGCGCAGCGGCAGGACATTCTGAAGCTGGGTGGGCAGAGTCAGATGGGAATTCACAGATACCACATCCGCTCCAGGTATGCTCATCTTGTGATTGACAGCAGGCAGTGGGTGGATCCTTAGCCAAAAGAAAACCTGCTATTGGCTATGGGATTTTCCCCACTGCCTTCTGTCAATTTAAAGGTGAGAGCGGACCTGATGGCAAACTAGTGTCTTAGCTTCTCCATTAGACCCTGCCACTGAGCACCACTGGTTATTTGTCAGCTTGACAGCCACCTATGTCCATAACAACCAGTGACAAATGGGGAAGCTACTCTACAATACAGCATACACTCTGCCTGTCTCTGTATGCCAACTTATAGTGGGTCTTAATTACCTACAGTTTCATTATCTACGAACAGGAAGTGATTATTTTTGAATTTGGCACCATTAAGAACTACCTCAATCTGCCAAACAAATTTGTAAAGCTACTGAAATGTGCGTTGGGGATTTTTTAATCCTCAAATCTTTTAAAGGGCCATCCCACCAGAAAAGTGCTAGGGACTTACTGAACACCCCAAGTATCTTTATTTCTATTATTAAAGAGCAAATCTAAATAAAAATAAAACATGCAAAATATACATAAAAAGAAAATACAAACTTAAAGACCATCCCTGACAAGACAGAGTAATAGACTAACACGACCTAATAGGTGTTGTAAATGCATCTAGGTGCCAAAAGGTCTAATGGTACACGTTGCAAAAAAAAAAAAAAAAAAAAACTCATAAACATGCATAAACACATCATGAGAGCACATTGCATAATGTTATGAAAAGTACATAAACATTTGACATGCACAGCAGTAATTACAAGCCTTGAAATTGTACAGAAGAGTCCCTCCAGAGTAAAATCTTTTCATACTGTAAAGTCTAAAGGCCATTAGCCCAGCTAGACTGTTTTCTTCATGAAGAGGTCTGTGCTATCACCTATGGTCTTATCCACAAGTGATGACTTTCAACAATGTGAAAGTTGTCATACGTCAGGAGGGATTGATCCCAAAGCAAGACAAAGCTTTTAAGATAAACATGCCATGAAGACACAAAAGGATGCTTGAAATCTGTATCCATGCAGCAATACAAATTAAAAACACCCATGTGGAGTAATGTCTTCAATGTTGGTGCCATTTGGCATATATGAACTATACAGGACTCTTGTTCATGAAAGTTGTACAATGTGTCTGATAACATCCACAATGCAAACATTGTTCACACAGGATCCCTTAAAAATTAGCTTTTTGAAAAAAAGCTGTTTGATATTTGTGTAGAAATATGGTGAAAGAGACATTGGGGTTTATTTACTAAAGGCAAATAGGCTGTGCACTAAGATTGCACTGCAAGTGCAGTTGCTCTAGATCTGAGGGGAACATGCATGGAAAATTAAAAAAAGTGACATTTTTGCTTGCACATGATTGGCTGATAGAAATCAGCAGAGCTTCCCCTCATTTAGAGCTTTCCCTCAGATCTGTATAGAGTGTACTTGTAGGTGCACTTGCAGTGCACAATATATTTGCTTTTAGTAAACCAACCTCATTCCCTCCTATTCTTCTCTTCCCCAACTGAGATACTGATGCTATGCTGCAACATTCTCCTCTGACCATCAGGGAAGAGCCAAAGCCAAGTAGGCCTTTACACTTCTATGCAGAGCATTAAGAATCTTAAGAATTGTAGTTTGAGATGGCAGCTATATAATGGGCTAATAGACTCCTTAAACTACAGATCCCAATAGGCACTGTGCAGTAGGAGGAGTAGGGAGAAGATATTCATTAAACTGTCCAGGAAAGCTCTTCATCTTCTTGGTGCCAAGGGAGTTAGAGAAAGAGCATCTCTGTTTGGATATTCACCTGCCAGTGGGGGACCATACCAGTGGAGATCTGACCCTGAGACTGGGAATTAGGACACCCGGGGGCAGCGCAGCACCACCTGCACTGCTGCCACAGGGAGACTGGGGCATCCACTTATCCTCTGCTTCCCACTGCTGATCACTGGAGGTTTTTAGAAGAACCCGAGGGCGCTCCCCTTCTACAGTGAGAGGTCACCACAGCATCTCAGGGACTGGTGAGAAGGAAATTCGCTCCAGTTACTGACATTGCTTGCAGGGACTGACTTACTGAGAACAAGACAGCAGGTGTGCCCAATCCATACCACACCCATACTGTACGCTATACTGCTCTATCCAAACCTAGACTGCACCTATACCAACCCTATACAACATTATACTAAACTTTTACCACACCTGAACCACATCTACCTTGCACCTGTGCCAAGACTAAACTGTACCTATACTGCATGCAGGTTACTGGAACTGCCTTTAAGATGCACTAACACTCTTATAGGGTCCCAAGGATAGCCAGAAGAAGAACATCTCAAAGGACTGCCCCTCCCATAATATTTACTCAGGAAGTCCCCTTTATTTCTCTGCCCTCTCATCTACAATCCTCCTTTTTCTTTTGGACAGTGTATACCCGGTTGGCCTAGGACTAGCATCAATGCCATAAATGTGCTCTAGGGTTCAGGAGAGTGTGAGGTACAGAGTGCAGGGTTCAGGAGAGTGCTAGGTACCAATCGCAGGGTTCTGGAGTGAATTATGCACAGTGTGCAGGGTTCTGGAGTGCATTATGTACAGGAAGGTGGCTTCTGGAGTGTGTTATGTACTGGGTTCTGGAGTGCATTATGTACAGGAAGGTGGGTTCTGGAGTGCTTTATGTACTGGATTCTGGAGTGTGTTATGTACTGGAAGGTGGGTTCTGGAGTGCTTTATGTACATGTACAGGGTTCTGGAGTATGTTATGCACAGGGTTCTGGAGTATGTTATGTACAGGAAGGTGGGTTATGGAGTGTGTTATGTACTGGGTTCTGGAGTGCTTTATGTACATGTACAGGGTTCTGGAGTATGTTATGCACAAGGTTTTGGAGTATGTTATGTCCAGGAAAGTGGGTTATGGAGTGCATTATGTACTGGGTTCTGCAATGCTGTATGTGCAGGAAGGTGGGTTCTGGAGTGCGTTATGTACTGGGTTCTGGACTGCATTATGTACAGGAAGGTGGGTTCTAGAGTGAGCTATGTACTGGGTTCTGGAGTGCGTTATGTACAGGAAGGTGAGTTCTGGAGAGCGCTACATACACAGGGAAGGGTTCTGCAGTAAGCTATGCACAGGGTTCAAGAGAGAACTAGGTACAGGGTCTATTCATCCATCTACATCTCAATACTGCACCTTTCCTCAGCTGCTACAATCTCTGCAACACACACACCTCTCCTCTCCTCCCATCTTCCCATTCCCCCTTCCTCAAAGCTCCACCATCTTCCACATGATTACCTTTCTAAAAGTGCACACTCATTTTCAGCTCCTGAACTCCCTGACCAGATGGGAGATAAGGATTGTGGTGCAGCTCTAAATGCAGAGCAGGGAGGCTGTTGAAGGAGCCCTGGGAGAGCCACTCTGTTTTCACTTTCAACCACAGAAGGGTTAAAAAAACCCTGCCTTGGCACCCTTTCTACCAGCAATGTATGAATGCCTCTTTCCATATGGTTGCTTAACAAAGGGGGCAGGTATGGGTAGCAGTTCCGCCCATCCCCGTCATTACAGCTTGGATTTGACAGGTGCAGTCTCTTATTGTGGCTGCACAGTGCACACCCAGCCGGCTTGCTCGCCAATCCTTGGCTGTGCTGGATGTTCACACTGCCGCAGGTCCTATTGAGCTATAAGTTAACATATAATCAACAGAAATATGCAGGACAAGGCCCCCGTACAGCAAGACAGAGGTGTATATGTGAGAAAGCCCAAACCTTGACTTTTGGGAGGTATGCTACTGAGTACGAAGTATTACTTTCTGTGATTGCCTGTGGTATTTTATGTTTGTACACTCAAACTGATGTGTTAGAGGGGCTGAGGTTCTTGAAAAGGTCAAGGCAGAGAACAATTGACCCATCCTAACCAGCAGCTCCAAGGGGAGTAGCGCCACATTTGTCATAAATAAGTACTTAATTGCAATGAGGTCATATTGACACTGAAGGCAGCACATAAAAATGTAAGCAAATATGGCAACCACCCCAAGTTAAGGTAAAGTGCAGGTGGAAGGTCCTTGCACAAAGCAATCAAAACAAAGTATTTCCCAGCAAATCTACCAGCTAGCCAGCAAAAGAAAAATCAATTACACTATTTGTGTTAAAAACAGAACGTTTAATTGCACAACTTTTACAAATACAATATCTCACATTTTTGTAAATTCTTTATTATATCTTTTCATGTGAGGAAGAAATGCCGCTTTGCTACAATGTAAAGTAGTGAGTGTACAGCTTGTATAACAGTGTAAATTTGCTGTCCCCTCAAAATAACTCAAAACACAGCCATTAATGTCTAAACCGCTGGCAACAAGTGCAAATGTCCAAATTAAGCCCAAAGTGTAAATATTTTGTGTGTCCCCCCTTTTTTCCAGCACTGCCTTAACCCTCTTGGGCATGGAGTTCACCAGAGCTTCACAGATTGCCACTGGATTCCTCTTCCACTCCTCCATGACGACATCACGGAGATGGTGGATGTTAGAGACCTTGCGCTCCTCCACCTTATGTTTGAGGATGCCCCACAGATCCTCAATAGGGTTTAGATCTAGAGACATGCTTGGCCAGTCCATCACCTTTACCCTCAGCTTCTTTAGCAAGGTAGTGGTCATCTTAGAGGTGTATTTGGGGTGTTATGTTGGAATACTGCCCTGCGGCTCAGTCTCTGAAGGGAGGGGATCATACTCTGCTTCAATATGTCACAGTACATGTTGGCATTCACGGTTCCCTCAATGAACTGTAGCACCCCAGTGCTGGCAGCACTCATGCAGCCCCAGACCATGACACTCCCACCACCATGCTTGACTGTAGGCAACAAGACACACTTGTCTTTGTACTCCTCACTTGGTTGCCGCCACACACGCTTGATACCATCTGAACCAAATAAGTTCATCTTTGTCTCATCAGACCACAGGACATGGTTCCAGTAACCCATGTCCTTAGTTTGCTTGTCTTCAGCAAACTGTTTGCAGGCTTTCTTGTGCATCATCTTTAGAAGAGGCTTCCTTCTGGGACGACAGCCATCCAGACCAATTTGATGCAGTGTGCAGCGTATGACTTGAGCACTGACAGGCTGACCCCACCCCCTCAACCTCTGCAGCAATGCTGACAGCACTCATATGTCTATTTCCCAAAGACAACCTCTGGATATGATGCTGAGCACGTGCACTCAACTTCTTTGGTCGACCATGGCAAGGCCTGTTCTGAGTGGAACCTGTCCTGTTATACCGCTGTATGGTCTTGGCCACCATGCTGCAGCTCAGTTTAAGGGTCTTGGGAATCTTCATATAGCCTAGGCAATCTTTATGTAGAGCAACAGTTGTTTTTTTCAGATCCACAGAGAGTTCTTTGCCATGAGGTGCCATGTTGAACTTCCAGTGACCAGTATGAGAGAGTGAGAGCGATAACACCAAATTTAACACACCTGCTCCCCATTCACACCTGAGACCTTGTAAAACTAACGAGTCACATGACACCGGGGAGGGATAATGGCTAATTGGGCCTAATTTGGGCATTTTCACTTAGGGGTGTACTGACTTTTGTTGCCAGCGGTTTAGACATTAATGGCTGTGTGTTGAGTTATTTTGAGGGGACAGCAAATTTACACTGTTATACAAGCTGTACACTCACTACTTTACATGGTAGCAAAGTGTAATTTCTTCAGTGTTGTCACATGAAAAGATATAATATTTGAAAAAATGTAAGGGGTGTACTCACTTTTGTGAGATACTGTATATGTGGAGATCACACTGCCACATCAAGGCCTCTTGGTATGGTGCAGGCCTAACTCAATGAGAGTCTCCATGCTGAAGCATATATACCAATGAATAAATTAAGGTAGGTATGACTAAAGGGAGTCTAGTCCGCTAGGTGCAGGGATACACCAGAAGACCAGAAAAGAACTAGGACAGCTGAAGGCATATAGTAGGTCCCTGTGCCATATCTGGCAAGCTAAACAAAAATGACAACTGCCCTAATGTATAACTAACTTTCAGAGTAGGATGCACATGAAAGGTGTTAGCACAGCAAACAAAACACATTAAATGCCCTCGGCTGCCATTGTGCTGAGCTGGGCTCCTTGCTCCTTGGTTGCTTTCCTGAATTAAACGCAGGGCATTTTAAAGGGGCAAGAACGTGTAGTGTTTTATTGAACTCCCCCAACGGTTTTATTAACACTGTACTAGGAACCAAAAAAAAAAAACTGTTTGCAGGGCTTCATAGTACAGATTAGTTGATGTATAGTTTACAGGAGTAATATGTAGGAGAGTTGTTTGCATGAGCAGGTTAAGTTGCTAGCGAGGTTGAGATAAATATTTATTTTTTTGGCTCCTCTGTATCAAGTGGAGAAAAGTGTGATTATTTTGTCTGCTTTAGGTCTCACAAGCTACAGACGCTACTACTTTTCCCTGCCTGCATGTTTCAGAACAGTGTTTTTCAACCTTTTTTCAGTCAAGCCACCCTTTAGTATTGTGTGAACAATCCTATAGTATACCAGTCTGAGGGCTCGTCCATACAAGGAGGTTTGTCTGAGCGCTTTTCTGCATGTTTTTTAATAGGCTGCTCTATGCTGGTAAAATGGCACGATTTTTAAATTGTGGCCCCACCAAAATGCATAGTACTGCAGTACCATGTGTTTAAGTTTTTCCAGCAAGAGTACAGATTAGAGATCGACCGATTATCTGTAACACCGATATATCGGGGGCCGATATGCACTTTCCCCGATTTATCGGAATCGGCCCTTGTGGTTACCGATATTGCCGATATTTAGGGAAAGTGCATGTCCTGGGGTGATGCCTGCAGCGAGAGGCATCACCCGGTAGCGGTGTCCATAGCCGCTCGGTTGTCATTACAAGGAGCGGGAGGGGACGTCCCCCCCCCCGCCGCCTTCCACGGCTCACCCATGTCACCCGGCTCACCCGGCATCCAATCTCCACCGCTGCCACCGAAGAGAAGACCCGGTGTAGCATGAAGATGTGTCCCCATGAAAGCCGGTATCCCTGCCGCAAGTGCACATGCGCCGGTCTCCATGTAAAAAACCTGGAAGTGATGTCATGACATCACTTCCTGGTACTCTGCGCCAAATTAAAAAACTGACAGCATTCAAAACAGCCAAGCTTGGCGTTTTGAATGCTTTTCAGTGCCGAGGAGGGGTTTGGGGTCTTTTAGACCCCCAGATCCCTCCACAAGGAGTAACTTTAGAAAAACAAATTTTTTTTACATGTCCAAAAATATCGGCTGGCTTGGAAGTGGGTCCTAGTGACTGCTTGCTGTTTAACCCCTGTGACTGTGCTAGTGCTGCCAAAGTAGGATTCACTCTGCTGGGAATCCCAGAAGTATTGTGCCTATAGTCTCTGCAGAGAAGGAGATGCCCCTGAAGAGAGAAGGTAAAAGAGAGAGAGTCCTTTGAGTATTTGCGCACTGAATTCTGGAGTATCCTAAAGCCTAGTACACTCAACGAATTTCCGCCGACCGGTCATCCATCTTTTGTTCAGAGTGGTGTTTTGTTGGTTGGAATGTGCCTAGACTGCACACAAATTTTCCTGCACGACAAAATTCTACTTCTGAAGTGATGTCATGTGTTGGTTTGCTTTCTTTGTGTTCTTTCTTCTCTGAGCATGCCCAGTCTTGCTCATAAGATTTTTCCCTGTTGAAATCTGTACTGACTGCATGAAAATCGGATGTGTTTTGACGGAGGACAAAAATTTTGTAGCCTGCTCACCGGATTTTTTTCGGCCGAAAAGTCGGAGTCGGTTGTCGGAAGCATCATACTAGCAAGCCGAAAATCGGCGGATCGGTCGAAAATTCCCAGCTGAATTTTGACTCGTGTATACGGGCCTTTAGTCTTCTCTACACCCCGCCCAAGTTTAATGAGCATTACCAGCTTACAGTCTGGGCCAATTTTTAACATTCCTCTTCTACATAATTTTTGCTAGAAAACTACTTAGAACCCCCAACCTTCATATATTTTTTTAAACAAAGGCCCTAGAGAATAAAATGGTAGGTTACAGGTAGGTTACATATTTTTATGTCACACAATATTTGCGCAGCGGTTTTTTCAACGTAAATTTTTTGGAAGAAAAACATTTAAATTATTTAGATGCACATAAACACAATAGAATTCTCAATTGTTTGGTAAAATGTAAAAGATGATGTTACGCTAATTATATAGATACTAGACATGTCTTGCTTTAAAATTGCATCTACTCGTGGAATGGCGCCAAATTACGGCACCTAAAAATCTCCACAGGCAACACTTTTAAACCTTTGCAGGTTAACAGTTTAGAGTTAAACGGGAAGTCTAATGCTAAAACCATTGCTCTCACTCTGTCATTTGCAGTGGTACCTAACATGTGTGGTGAGGGACCAAGTAAACAAAGAATTGAAACTGGAAGTGACTATATCCTCATCGCTTTCAGTTTCAGATGTCACACTGTGGGAGGAGCAACATTCGTTCCACTCACTATGTGCCCAGACTCGGATGCCACCAGTTGCATCCATACTGGGCTCCCCAATCGCACGGGAGAGACTGGTAAAGGTGTCAAAAGGGGGTGGGACCCTCTTCCGCTGCCTGTAAAAGAAATCTAGCAGCTTATTAGCCACTAGCATTAATTTTACTTTGTAGGGAATCGCTGGCTATGGTTATAAAAAATGTCATCTCGATCATTGCTGCAACTACAGCAATGACGGATATATTACCCTTTCCGTTTTAGGACAGTTATAAACGTATGGTGGACGGCAAGTGATTAAACCTTATAAAGGCACTCGCTGCCTCATCATTGTGTTTAGAGACTGTGGGAACTGCTGTGTGCCTGGCTGTCGTGTACTTACATGGGAATAAAACCTGGGACAAATTTGCAAGACTCGTTCAGGGTCTGTGCTATATGTATATACTGTACAAGTGGATTTATCTTTGACAGTCAACTTTCTTTGTTACTTCATTCAGGCATCTGAGATTCTTTTATAAGCTATGAATCTATAGATAGACTGGATTCCATTGTTTCCAAATACGGAACAATCAGCAGCAAGATTGTGATAAAAAATAACTTGAAAGACATATGAAACATTTTTTTCCATCTACAAATATTGTATGAACAAATCTCAAAAGCTTGGTAGAACATTGTGTACTTCAAAAATATTGCAAGAGTACATAAGCCGCTTTGGCTTGAAAATGCAGGATTTTTCCACAAACAGCAAAGGTAATGGACACTTTTAAACTCAAGTGGGAGTCTAATTTAAAACAATATACCAGAAATATGTTCTCTCTCCAAATAAAAATGATTGTCAAGGCTCTTTCACACAAGTGGATTGATTGGGTCCACCTGTCAGTTTTTCAGGTGGACCCGATTGGACCCTCAAGTCTCCTCTGTGGAGCAGTGGGTGTAAATAGTGTAAATGGATATGGGTCCCTTGACATCCGTCAACATCCGATCCGATCCTAACCGCTAAAAACAGACCGATGTGCATCCGTTTCCCATCAATCTGGCGGATCGGATTGGATGGCAGTAGGGTGTACACGGACAGGCGGCCCTCTAACATCTGACCGCCCATAGAGGAGTTGTGTCTGTCGCTGTGTCTGTGTCCACTCTGCATTAGTAGAGCAGACAAGGGCCAGCCATCTGTTTGCTCAGCGGGAATCAGTAGAAAGATTCTCCGTTGAGCAGGCGGACTCCAAACGGAGCCTGCCCCGTGTTTAAGGGGCCTAAAGCTATTTAAAAAAATAAAAAACATGTTATACTTACCTGCTCTGTGCTATGGTTTTGCAAAGAACAGGCCCGGTCAACCTCCTTTAGGGTCCCCCGCTGGTGCTCCAGGTTCCTCTTCTTGGTGTGCCACCATAGGAAACCACTTCCTATCTTTTTTTTTTTTATTTCTTTATTGACTTCAAAGTACCAAGACAATAAGAGGCCATGGTTAACATACGCACAATCAAGATTGACAATAGGTGCACTATATAAACGTGGGTAAAACCATGAAAACAGGTTAGATGAACATTTGGTACAGGTAATGTAAAAACTAGCATAATCAATAACTGAAAGAACATTTTCATATATAGAAAGGCCGACTGCACATGGGCATCTAGCCGAGAGCGGCAGATGGCAAAGCAAAAATTAGAACAGTTAGCCCGGGCGCACCTAGTACTGCGTCTTAAGGAGACGCAACCACTTCCTATCTTAGCGCAACTGCAGGCTCCTCCCAAGCTACATTGTCTGCATCCTTTTATACAGACAGTTTGACTCTCCCTGCCCTCTGCTCCCTCGTCACAGGATTTGACTAACAGCTGCTATCATTGTGCCTTATGAGGAGAGAGCACAGTGCTGGATCAAGGTGTTTTTTTCTTTTTTTTTTCAAATTATGCATAGAATGCAATAAGGTAAAAAAAACATCTACCTTTACAACCACTTTAAATATCATTGTTGTAGAACACAACAAACTGAGGGAGAAATAAAAAATATATTTGAAAGCTTATCAGCACATAAAGATCATGCAATTTTTATACATTACTTAAATGGACTGAATTCATATGTGGAAGAAATAAATGTGTATGAAAAGGCTATCAAATAAAGACTATTAAAAAAAATAAAAAAAGACTCGTAGGAATGTAGTGTGTTTTCTAGAGGACCATTTTTAGATTATCGATAATGTGGTCACCAATAGGGCAGCTACCAAAGACGCTGCAAAATATCCTAATGTAGTCAATCCCACCAAAGTAACATTCAATGCTCTCCCAAAAGTGGAAAAGAATATTAACAATCCCGATAGAAGAACTATCTTTTTCTGGAAATGGTTCCCTGACTGAAAAGATCAGTTTTTATACGACATACAGGTTATACAAGTACATACACTCCCTTCATTTATACATCAAACAAACATTACATCTATAAAAAGTGATAGAAAATGTAACATTAATAACATGTGGGGGTACAGCGCTAAAGTGAATAAGTGCCAGGATAATGTAATGTGCTAAAAAGGTGCCTGCTAAATAAATAACAACATCCAAAAGATATTTGATATAAAGTGGCAGGTGCTAGTTAAAGTGCTTGACAGTATTAAAACAATAATATCAATAATAAATAATTTTAATTTTATATTGTTTTAATACTGTCAAGCACTTTAACTAGCACCTGCCACTTTATATCAAATATCTTTTGGATGTTGTTATAAATTTAGCAGGCACCTTATTAGCACATTACATTATCCTGGCACTTATTCACTTTAGCGCTGTACCCCCACGTGTTATTATTATTATATACTTTTTAGTGAAATAGTTTTGGTATAGCAGCTCAGTGATCCTTTTATTCTTTAGTAATTATCGATTGCGCTGATTCTTCAACTTGCACAGAAAATGTAACATTATCAACAGCCACAATTTTAGTGTCATTGGATGTGGAAGAGTTCTACTCATTTACTCTTTATGAATTTGGGGTGTCAATGGTGGGATCATTTTTTGGGGTGAAGGCAACACAACCCAACATAATCTTAACAATTCCCTTCTAAAATTAAGATTTTTTATTAATACAGCTCTTTTTTTATTTTTTGGTACCTACAGTACTTCCTTCTGGCATGGTGATGGGGACTATATGTGCCCCATCCTACACGAGCCTGCATCTGTGGGAGTGGGAGTGGGAGAGAGACTTGCTTGATGATGAGACTTTGTCTATAAACCCGTGCTACCTTCTTCTATGGCACAGGTATATAGACAACATCTTTTTGTTTGAGTACAAACAGCTAATACAGTTTGGAATACATAACTCTATAATATTAGGCTACATTTGCACTAGACACCAGCAGTTCTGGATATTCATTTGCCAATGGGGTATAAAGCAATTCTTTGCATGGCTATGCCCACTGTCCTGAAATGGGGAATTATATTTTTGTGATGGAATGAGGTATGTGCAAACCTCTCGTTTTAAGAAAAAGACGTTACTGTGCTGATGCACTGATAGAGTGAGGGCTTTTTGGTTGCTTTAGTTTCACTATAACCTGTATGGTTATATAAACTTGGTTATACTTTTAGGTGCTGTCTTTAGATTTAGTATGACCTCACTGAATTTAGAAGCTACTGTTTGAGGAATATCAGACACCGTTTCCAATTTTAAGGAATCTTATGGGAACAGTTATTGCATCAAGGATATTATCAGACACACTCCTAGCTCCTCAAACTGTCCCGTATTTCGAGGAACTGTACCTGATTTGCAACACTGTCCCTCTTTCCTCCTCATTTGTCCCTCATTTTGGTCTGATCTATATAGTTGTATATAAAATGCACTTTTTATCTTTCAAAAGGCATTTCCCAGTGCTCAACCTTTTATTCAATTTCTAAATGTATGCATTTGTAAATTTCAAAATCCTTTTGTGGGTTTAACTAATCTTTTTTTGTACAATTCTCCTTTAAGGGGATGCGGCAGGGTTGTGTCCTATGCCTACAAACTTTTGCTATTAGGTGTCCCTTGTTCTCATCTCAAAAAGTTGGAAGGTATGCACACTGTGTGACTTTCTGATCATATGTAATAGCACAGACTTCTTCAAGAAGAAAACAGTCTAGCTGCGCTAATAGCTTTTAGACGGCAAGGAAGGATTTTACACTGGAGAGACTCTTCTGTAAAACTTTAGGGATTACAATGACTGCTGTGCGCATTACACGTTGAAGTGCTTTTCATAACACTGCCCAATGTTCTATCATGATGTGTTTATTCATTTGGTTCAAATAGAGCAGGGGTCTTCAAACTATGACCCTCCAGTTATTCAGGAACTACAATTCCCATCATGCCTAGCCATGTCTGTGAATGTCAGAGTTTTACAATGCCTCATGGGATGTGTAGTTCCACAACAGCTGGAGGGCCGTAGTTTGAGGATCCCTGAAATAGAGCCTTATGTGTAAAATAGTTCACATTGTAACAGTTTATACAAATGAGAACACTTCCCTTATGAAGAAATGAGTCTAGCTGGTCATTGAAGAATTATATTCTAAGGAGACTATCAAGAATTACAAACACTGTAGTGTGGTTTATACTGTATATTGGGGCATTTCCAATACAACTAGAAAGGTGCTCTTATGCAAGGTTGATGCAAGACATTTCATCTGCATTCTTGCTGAAAAAGAACACTTGTAAAAATAAATGGAAGTCACTTTGTATGTATGGGTAAACCCCTCTTTTTGTAACCTGTATCATTAGAACTTCCAGTATCTAAGGCCGCTTTCACACTGCTGTGCTGCAGTTTGCCCATGGGTTACCTGTGATTTCTATTATGTCCTGCATTTTTGGGGAGTTTTCTGAAAGCACACCAAAATTCCGGCATGCTGCATCTTTGATGCGTCTTCAAAAAGTGTGCTAAAAAAGTGGCACATGATCAAAGTCTAATGAAAACCGCAGGTAACCCATGCAAAAATCCTAGGTACATTACGCTACACCTGCACTGTAGTCAAACCGCAGCGTGGCAGTGTGAAACGGCCCTAAAAGTGCAACATGGGATATACAACAACTATTGGATTATACAATGTATTTGTACGCATTCTATCTTTTTTCAGATGGTCCAAGAGTCTGTATTTTCTTTTCATCTATATTTTGGATGTTTATTTGTAGAATTGTTTTTCGAATAATAGCAATACAAATACTATGTTTCATTACAATGTATTTGGAACTAAGCTAGGTTCACACTCTTGCGGGTCAGTGCGGGTGCTGGAAAGCATGGTAATTGCACGTGTTTGAGACAAACAAAAATAAAAAATTCCCAGTTCAATTTGCTAACCAGTTTGCATACCAACCAAAATAACCGGTCTAAAGCTGGATACACACTATCCAACTTTTGTTGTTAGATTTCCTTCAGATTTACCTTTTCTATGTAGTGCAAGGGCCTGCCAGATTGCATACAAATTGAAAGTGTTTAGGTTTGACCTCATATTATATGGTTTTGCTAAGTCTAAAGGAAAAAGTCTTCAGAAAATCTTATAGTGTGTGTATGGTCCATAACCGTTTGAATCAAAACAGGGGTTTAGTTAGCACACATTTGCATGCGTTCCTGCACTTGCAAGCACCTGCAGCCAAAACATGCTGCATTCAATTTTAATGGCACCCCTAAGCATCTGAAAACCCAGCACCTTTTTTCAGCACAGGAAAAAGCATTGTACAGAAACATCATGCGATTTCTGTGTGGCTGCAATTTAAAAAAAAAAGGTACAGGGACCTGTTCCTTGCTTTCTCTGCAGGTACAGTACCACATTTCAATGGAAAAAGTAAACACAAAAAATGCGACAGTGAACCTAGCCAAAAAGCAACATGTAATCCTTTGTTTCTTACAAATTTTCATTGCTATCTGTGTCTCCTCTAGCAGATTTCCATTTACTTCCTGTCCAAGCCCTTACACCATTATTTTGTCCTTTAGTGATTTATGGGCCAGAGGAATGATAGGAGAGAGACTAGGAATGAACAAATCTTACTTACAAACATGGTAAACCTTGTTATTCAGTTACAGTGATTTGAAGGGATAATTAGTAAGCTAAATGGTATGGGAAGGGAGACAGACACTGCCATGGTGGGCATGTACCAATGCTAACATTAATTTTAAAAAATGTATGTATATATATATATCCCTAACAGGTCCAAGACACGCTGAAAATATGGCTGCTGTGAGCCCACCCTTTTGCACCAACCAAGATGTCTGGGTTATCCAATCCTTTAAATTATTGTCGTTTGGCTATGCCATGCATTATAGGTTGTTCCTTATTTCTGGGTGCAAACCTGCAATGTCTTCTAAAACTGGTAGCAGTAAACCAGAACCTTAACCCCCAGGGGGAACCAGACATCCAAAACACAAGGGAGTGTGCCAAAGATTTTTCTGCAAACATAGGTTGGGAAGACAGCAGGGATCAATGGAAACTTTAAATTTGAACCCTTTGCTTTGCAAGCACGGCTTTCGTTTTCACTTCTAAAATAGAAACAGTCACTTTAAAACTTGATTCTTTAAACAGGACAGGAGCTCTTCTGGAAAAAGTTCTCTCTTTATATATGTACACTATACATTCTATACAATCATGTCAGCTGTCAGTATTCTGGTTTTCTGTAATTTAGCTATAGTGACAGATGCATAGCTTACAGGAACGCCTGCTGATAGCCACCTGCCTGCCCTGCGTAGGGATGGTAGCAGGAGGCAAGCTACGCACTGGTAATTTGTGTTAATATGAGTTTATGAGTTCATATGTTCCTAACTGATCAGAAAAGCCCTTTCCCCCTGAGCCGACCCATTATCACCTTCCCCCCTCCTGTCTTTTTGCTTAAAATAATAATCAATTGTACAAATAAAAATGCTTGATGTCTCTGTGTCTCTAAGTCTTTAGTGAAAGGTCACAGCTGCGATGATTTATATTGTTCTATTTCTTTAGTGTGCAGCCTTTTATGAATTTTCATTTCACATTTACCTGTTTCAGCTGTTGCACCCTGGCGCCGCACACAGAAAAGATCTGGATCAATGTGTTCTATTGACTTGTATAATTTCTTTACAGCACAAGCTACTCCAGTGATCTTTGGACAGGTGGCTGCAATTTCAGCGAACCCAGGATGTTTAGTAAGGCACGCAGTATTAGATTTAGCGCAATGATTGATTATGAATGGCTCTCACCATTCTGCCTGTTACCTGGTGACCAAATAGAATATAATGTAAAATATGTGTGTAAACAGCTGCTGTAAAAAAATCTCAAATATATTCTGCACACTATTTCAAAACTAGGATAGGCTGAAAATAATATACTTAAAGCGGTGTTCCAGCCTCCCCCCTCCCCCTCCAAAAATTAAAAGTCAGCAGCTACATATACTGTAGCTGCTGACTTTTAATATTAGGACACTTACCTGTCCTGGAGTCCAGCGATGTCGGCACCGCAGCCGATGTTTCCATCGGCTGTCGGGTGCTGCCGCTGCCATTGCCAGTGAGGAACCTGGTAGTGAAGCCTTGCGGCTTCACGTAATGCACATGCGCGAAGCGCGCTGTGCATTCGGATTGGCACAGCGGCAGGGGGGGGGAAGGAGGAGGGGGCCAAACTTCTGAGGAACAGCGCCGCGGCGCCATCTCCCGGAAGTAGGTAATGGTAACCGTTCCCCCCTCCCCCCTGAAAGGTGCCAAATGTGGCACCGGAGGGGGGGGGGGGGGGGGAACAAATGAGTGGAAGTTCCACTTTTGGGTGGAACTCCACTTTAAAGGGATCCTGTGATGTCAACATTAATAGAGTGGTCACCGCTGACCTGTATTTTAAAAAGTAACTCCACTTTTGTTGATCCTCTGTGGGTGATCAATGTACATTGTGGGGAGTTTAACAAAACATTGTTGCAGATTCCTACCTGTTTTTGTTCTGAAGAAACAGCTGTTTGTTTGATCATGTCTTTTTAATACTGATTCTGAATGAGAGGATGTCAAGGTCTTACATTGTTCTCCTGTTGGCAGCCATCTTGGACATGTGCAGACTACTGCCCCTTATAAAATCTGATTGCATCATCACTTGCCTGCTGCTTGGTTGTTGTACAGAGATGATGTTGCACACCTGACTATATCACCTGATGGGTTGCAGTTCTTGCCCTTGCGTTTGTGCTCTAAGGTGCATCTCTGCTAGGGGTCTTCTGTTCTCCGTGTACCTCCGTGTATGACCTGGCCTGGCTGACGACTCTCTTGGCTCTCGATCCCGCATCGGCAGACTACCCGCTTCTGGAGTCGACCCCGGCTTGTATCTGCTCTCACTTCCTCACTCTTGTTGTTTGTGTTGTTTGCTCCAACGGCTTTATTTTACCTGCATCCCCATGTGGTCTGGTTTCCTGGTACCCTGACAGTACGCAAGGGCCATAAATCCTGATAATGCAGGTGCTCCTATGCTCCCCTATGCACCTCCTATGCTGGTTACCAGGCTTGATCAACAAGATCGCCTTTTGGGTCAGTTCGCTCAGGCGTTGCAGACATTGCTTGAACGCACAGCGCACCTTGCTCCTGGTGCTGCTAGGCCGGTGGTTCCTCCTGTTGTTGCACCTGCTGCTGCTCCTGTTGCCGCTTCTGCAGTTGCAGCTGGAGTTGCTGTTACCAGAGGGATGACTGGTTTAGCCCCCTTTCTGCAGCGTTATGGGGGTGAACTGAGTCAGTGTTGTGGCTTCCTAAACCAAGTGGACATTTTTTATGAGATGGATCCTCAGGTGTTTCCTTATGACAGGTCCAAGGTGGGCTTTCTAATCTCATTGCTCTTGGACAAGGCCTTGGCCTGGGCAAATCCCTGATGGGAGAACGATAATCCTGTGATACTCAATTACCCGAGTTTTGTTGCCTCCTTTTGTAGGGTATTCAATGTGCCTACTTGCTCTCCCTTTGCTGCAAAGATGCTCCTGTCCATTCAACAGGGTATACGAACCGTTGCCGAGTATGCCATTGAATTTTGTACTCAGCCACCAGAGCCTCATTATTCCAACCCACCTCTTCTCTCATGGTCTGTCCAATGCATTAAAGGACAAGATTGAGGCCAAGGATCTCCCAGATGAGCTCAAGGCTCTCATTTCCTTTCTGATTTTGATAAGCTACCAGGCTCAGGGAGAGACCAACGTTTAGGGAGCGCCCATGGCGGCTTCCTACCAGATTGGCTCCTATGTTTTCTTTCCCATCCATTCCTCACTCACCTCCCATGCCTCCTGGGGATGGTGTGTCTGGCTGTGAACTCATGCAGCTGGGGTTCACTCGCTTTTCCGAGACTGAGCAGGCCTTTAGGAGTAGTGAGGGCCAGTGCCTGTATTGTGGTCTTGGTGGGCATTTCCTGAAATCTTAATATAAACAGAAAATTGCAGCGCCAACAACTTATAGCACTAAGTACACTAATAGTTCAAGTTACACATTGAAGAAACACATCACAATGTAGTTCTCAGTTAGTGCATACAAATTAGATCATTCCCAATAATGTGTCCATTGGAAAAAGAAATAATAATAATAATAAATAGAATCCGTGCCCAAGTCAGGAGACCATGGCCAGACAAAGGTCCTTTGGTAGATGGGTAGTAAAGTCTTCTACTTTGGTAGACAAAAGTAGAAGATATGAGGAGAGGTCCCGCTCCCAGGATAGATCTGAGCTCCACCGCTGTTCTCCACACAAACAAAACCCTTACCGGAATGAATGGACCCTCAAACGAATGAGCGGTCAAACAGGCATACAGTGTGGTGCAGTTGTCAGAGTCTGCAACGTGTATGAGACGGTCCTCCAACTCCTCCCCTTCTCTGGTTATAATGGATGTCAATGGAACATAACCCCCTCTTTGACTTTACCAATCATCAGCAATCACATAAATAAACCTCCAAAAGAAAGGAACTCCAATCGCGTAATAAGTAATGACTTTATTAGAAACCCGAAAGAGTGCTACTCACATGTCAGCAATGAATAACAAACATGTCTCAAAGATGGCCGCGGCGTGTGCATGCTTGCGTGTGTCGTGACGCGTTTTTGTGACGTGCCTGACGCATAAGGATCAAGGAGGGAGATGAGTGGAAGATAGCGTTTAATACCAGAACCGGTCATTACGATTCCCTGGTGATGCCCTTTGGCTTGTGCAATGCACCCGCTGTCTTCCAGGAGTTCATCAATGATTTCTTTTGTGATATGTTGCAGCAATGCATGGTAGTCTATTTGGAAGACATCTTGATTTACTCTGACTTCATTGAATTACCCTACCTGGATGTCAGACGGGTGCTGCAATGGTTACATGAGAATGGGCTTATCTGTAAGCTTGAGAAATGTGAACTCCACCTGTCTCAGGTTGCTTTCTTGGGCTACATTATTTCTGCTGAAGGATTCTCCAAGGACCCTCAGAAGGTTTCAGCTGTTCTACAATGGCCTCGCCCCAGTGGTCTCCGTTCCATTCAGCGTTTCCTAGGGTTTGCCAACTACTATCGTAAATTTATTAGGAACATTTTCCTCTTTGACAAAACCTGACCAAGATCTGACCAAGAAGGGCAGCGATTCCCACAATTAGACACCTTCTGCCATCCAAGCTTTCGAGGCCCTCAAGTCTGCTTTCACTTCAGTTCCCATTCTGTCTCATCCCAATCCTGGTTTGCCCTTTGTCTTAGAGGTGGATGCGTCTGAGACAGGAGTAGGCAGCCTCCTGTCTCAGCATTGAACACCTGTTGGCCCCTTACTTCCTTGTGGGTTATACTATGAGAAGCTGTCTCCAGCTGAATGCTATTACGAGATTGGAGACAGAGAGCTCTTGGCCATTATCCTGGCTCTCAAAGAAAGGAGACACTTGCTCAAAGGTTCTGTGGTTGCAGTTCTCATTCTCACCGATCATAAGAATATGATGTATCTCTCAGAGGCCAAGAGGCTTACACCCCGTAAAGCCAGATGGGCCTTATTCTTTTGTCGTTTTAACTATGTGGTCTCCTATTTGCCCGGCTCCAAGAATTTTTTTCTTTCAAAGATTTTTATTAAGATTCAATAATACAAGTAACAAACAACAAAATGAAACAGTTTTAATTTCCTATTGGAGAGTAACAGACAGTGTGCTCCACGATAAGAGCTAGAACATGGAAAATTATAGACGACATTACAGGTGCTAAGGCTCCAAAATAGAAAATTAGAAGACCGGGGGAGACCCTCCCAGCCCCTAGGCAACCCCAATGGGATCACAAACTGTTGCCCAGGGAGCCAGGAGAAGCCCACCCATGTAAAGTGATCAGCAGGTACCTGAGGAGCCCATTAGAAAAGTTTGCTGTACGGATATTGAAAACAACAAAAACAGCCCAAACAGTTCACTGGATTTGTAAATGAGGAGAACATAACATGAAAGCGGGTTTGCCTTTATACATGTAGAAGTTGAATGTAGCATTTATGGAGAATACCCCTATAGAATTGTTAACATGAAGACAACTTGATCACCGGGAATTTCAGATAGGCTACCCGAGCAAAACTGGTTACTAACCATTGAGAGCGGAGAGAAGATTGTAGAAGAAGAGATGAGAAAAGAAACAAAAGGAACACCAAGCGAGAAGGGGGTAATGGCTCCAAGAATTTTGAGGCTGATGCCTTGTCTCACCAGTATTTTGAGTTGACCTGTGACGACTCTGTGACGATGCCGGGCATACCTTCAGATCATATCCTGGCTGCCATCCGCACCAACTTACCCTCTCCTCTTGGGGAACAGATCTTGGCTGCCCAACCTGATGCTTTCACAGAGAGACCTGTTGGCAAATGTTTTGTACCTGAGGGCTTGCGCATCAGACTGTTGCGCACATACCACAATTCCAAGACTGCCTGTAATCCTGGTAAGAACCAGATGTCCTGGGGTATTTCCCCTCAGTTCTCGTGGCCATCTCTCCGCACTGATGTTGCTGCGTATGTGGCTGCTTATTCGGTCTGTGCCCAGAACAAGTCTCCTTGGCACCTTCCCTTGGGCCTACTGCATCCCATTCCCAATGGAGGGCATTCCTGGTCTCACCTGCTCATGGATTTTATTGTGAAACTTACCGCGTCTCGAGGTTACACAGTTATTCTTATGGTTGTCAACCGGTTCTCCAAAATGTGCCACTGTGTTCCGTTTAAGCGGCTGCCTACCGCTCAGGAGCTTGCCTCCGTGTTTGCCAGGGAGGTCTTCCGTTTACATGGGTTGCCCAAGGAGATTGTCTTGGACCATGGGAGCCAGTTTGTCTCTAGGTTCTGGTGCGCCTTTTGCTCCCAGTTGGGTATTCAGCTCTCCTTTTTCTCGGCCTACCATCCTCAGTCCAATGGTGCCGCTGAGCATTCCAACCAAGCTCTGGAGCAATTTCTCCTCTGCTATATCTCTGACCATCAGGACAATTGGATTGATCTACTACACTGGACGGAGTTTGCCAGGAACTCTGCCATCAACTCATCTTCTAGAATGTCTCCATTCATGGCCAATTATGGGTTCCAACCTGCTGTGTTGCCCGAGTCGTTCTCGCCACAGGACATCCCGGCTGTGGAGGATCATCTTCATGCCCTCTGTTCATCTTAGGTGCAGATTCAAGAGTCTTTATGGGTCTCTGCACAGCTTCAGAACCATGTTGGGGAGAGGGTGTGGTTGTTGACCGTAATCTAAACCTCAGGGTGCCCACTCCAAATCTTGTACCCCATTTTGTTGGGCCTTTTCGCATCCTCTGTAAGGTGAACCCATGGCCTATGACCTCGGTCTTCCCCCTGGTATGCGTATCTCCAATGTCTTTTACGTGTCACTTTTGAAGCCACTGGTTTGCAATCGCTATACTTCTTCACTTCCTCGCGCTCGTCCCATACCTGTGGGCAATCACGAGGTATACGTATGAGGTTAGCAGCATCTGGGATTCTCGTCTGTTCTGAGGTCAGGTTCAATAGCCGGTGCACTGGAAGGGTTATGGTCCTGAGGAGAGCTCCTGGGTTCCCTCTGCTGATGTTCATGCTCCAGCCCTTTTCTGTGCTTTCCATACTCTTTCCTAAGAAACCGTTTTTTGCTCCGCGGAAGAGGGGCCGTTGAGGGGAGGGTACTGTCAAGGTATTACCTTGCCCTCCTGTTGGCAGCCATCTTGAACATGTGCAGACTACTGCTTCTTATAAGCTCTGATTGCATCATCACTTGCCTGTTGCCTGGGTGTCTCACAGTGATGGTGCTGCACACCTGACTATATCTATCACCTGATGAGTTGCAGTCCTTGCCCTTGCATTTGTGCTCCAAGGTGCTTCTCTGCTAGCAGTCTTCTGTTCTCCGTGTTCCTCCATGTATGACCTGGCTTGGCTGACAACTCTCCTGGCTCTCGACCCCTGCATCAGCAGACGACCCGGTACCGACAGACTATCCGCTTCTGTACTCAACCCCGGATTGGATGACTACCTGCTTCTGGACTTGACCCTGACTTGTTCCTGCTCTCGCTTCCGCACTCTTGCTATGCGTTTATTATTGTTTGCTCCAATAAACTGCTTTATTTTACCTGCATCCTCGTGTGGTCTGGTTTACTGGTATCCTGACAGAGGGTCTGCTTTATTATAATCAGCTGGTGCTTTCCAGTGTTCCGATGAGAAAAGTTGCATGATCTGCATCTGTTTAGAAATAACCCTTAGGCCACTTTCACACGACGCGGATCCAGTTTTGTTCAGCGGGGAATCTGTTCCCTGGTCCCCCACTGAGCTGAGCACCTGGATGACAGGTCCATGTCTGCTCTTCTTATTCAGAGCAAACAGGGACATGGCCTGCTCTGCTCTATGGGCAGCTGGATTTAAACAGACAGGCTGTTCGTTTACACCCGGCTGCAGATTCGACCTGGCCAGCCGGAAGGGAACAGATCCCCTTTGCGATTTTTTTTTGCTGGATGCAAACTGACACATCCAGCACTCCTCAGAGGAGAATAGAGGGTCCGATCAGGTCCAGCTGAAAAACTGACAGCCTTACTTGATTGGATCTTTCGTGTGAGAATGGCCTTAGGGAATATCCCATCAAAAATTAAATTTATGTTTAAAAGGATGTCTAATATCTGCAGATTACTGGGAAAATGAGTGAACCAATCATACAAGCACAAAATTAAATTTTAGGGAACGTTCAGCACACAGTGTACAGAACATCTCCAGGTTACCAGGTTCTCCACTCTAATTTATCTCAAAGGTGTTCTATCGGGTTAAGGTCAGGACTCTGTGCAGGCCAGTCAAGTTCCTCCACCCCAAACTCGCTCATCCATGTTGGGTTTTGGGGTAGAGGAACTTGACTGGCCTGCCTTAACCCGATAGAACACCTTTGGGATGAATTAGAGTGGAGACTGCGAGCCAGGCCTTCTCATCGAACATCAATGCCTGACCTCAAAAATGCGCTTCTGGAAAGATGGTAAACATTTCCATAGACACACTCCTAAACCTCATGGATAGCCTTCCTAGAAGAGTCGAAGCACTTATAGCTGCAAAGGGTGGGCCAAGTCAATATTGAACCCTACGGACGAAGACTGGGATAAAGTAAAGGAAGGCATCCCAATACTTTTGACAATATAGTGTCATTTTTATATTTAAAGTATAACTAAAGGCAAAACTTTTTGTTTTGTTTTGGACAGAGTAGAGAGAGATTAGAACACCTGTCTTTTTTAGTATTCAATAGGTTTTTATTAAGTTTTACAAAACAGTGAAACAAAAGAAAGGGGTAACATACAGAAAAGCACCACACAGCAGTGTGTACAAGCGTACAAAGCATTGTTTCATCGGTATCAAACAGTGCAACAGTGTAATACATAAGGTCTTATAACTTTACTGCTTCAAAGGAGGCATGCTCTGAGTCTAGAAGACCAACTAAACCATTTAGTGGACAGGCGAGCACAGCCCTCCCCCAGCACCGACCACCCCACACACCCCACCTACCAAAAGAACTAGTATGAAAACATTACCAATAGATATGGCTTGCTTAGTAACAAGGTAACAGACTTGTGGCCACCACTTAAGTGGCCAAAAAGGCACAGACCTATATTCTGGGATCCAAAGCTAAAGCCCCACTTCACAGAGCTTATATCACCTCGCCTATTTCCAGACCCCCGAAAGAGAGAAAGAGCAGAGAATAGAAGGGTAAGAACGAAAAGAGTAATGACATAAAAAAAGAATGGGTAAAGAAATAAAGAAGGAAAAAGAGCGAAAGAGGGAAAAAAACGTCCTCCGGTGCCAGACCCCCTCCACCACGGCTATGGAGCCTGTAAATACGCGATCCAGGGATTCCACACCTTTTCGAATTTACGTTGTTTGTCCAGACGGATGCTAGCCAACTTTTCATCAAGCATAATCCACGACATTTTTTGTTTTACCAGTAAGATATTGAGTCCAGGTGTCTTCCAAGCACGCGCTATAGTTATTTTTGCCGCCAGGAGAATAAACAATATAAGGGAGCGTGTGTTTCGATATCTCAACTGGCAAGTCTGAAAATAGCCCCATCTTGGCGTCCCTACCGATTCTCTGACCCGTCACCAAGTGTATCAAGTTAATCACTCTGATCCAGTAACACCGGACTTTCGGGCAGCTCCACCACACGTGAAACATGTCCCCATTCTGCCCACATTGTCTAAAACACAGGGGGGAAGTTCCTGGAAACAATTTGGCTAGTCTCGTTGGCACCAGGTACCACCGAGACAGCACCTTATAGTTTGCTTCCACCAAAGTGGTGTTAAGTATACCCCTGTGCACCATGGTCGACCACCTGTCCCACTCCTCCTCTTCGATGGATTCCCCCAAGTCAGTCTCCCATGCCCGCTGGTATGAAGGCTTAGTAGCCGGATTAGTGAATAGGCCATATAATTCCGTGATTCTTCCCCGTAACCCAGACCCCCACCCATGCATCTATTTTCGTACAGTGTTCTAATTGTGATGTCAGTCTGATCAGTCTTAAGGGTCCGAAGGAAATGGGTGATTTGGAGGAGGCAATTGGATTCCCCAGGGAGCATCTTCAGTGTTTCCCTAAAGTAGGTAAGAGGTCGCACCCCTCTATGATCTAGAAAATGACCTATTCTATAAAGGCCTTTGTCGATCCACCACCGAAATTGAGAAGTTTGAAGCCCTGGTGCAAAGTGGGGATTATTGAAGAGGGGGGCTACCAGCGTGTTCGGGGACCTAAGATGGTACACTTTACATGCTACGTCCCACAGCCACAAGGAATGGGACAATGTTGGACACAGCACTGCCCTCCGTTCCCTAGCAGGGAGCCACATTAGAAGATCCAAAGGCATGGGGCTGACAAGCCTGTGCCTCCAGGTCCACCCAGTGCGGCCTATTATGGTTGGAAAAGACATGATATAGTTGCACCAACTAGGCTGCCCTATAATATCGCAAAAAGTTGGGGACTCCCATTCCCCCCTTCCACTTGGATCTGTACATAGTGGATCGGGCCAGCCGGCCTCCACCCTTATGCCAGATAAATTTATAGATAAGAGTTTGGAGCTGCTGTAAAAAGACAATCGGTATTGGAATCGGGAGAGTCAGAAAGAAATAGAGCACCCATGGAGGAACCGTCATCTTGACGGCCGCTATTCTGCCCATCCAGGAAAGATCATGCGCCCACCAGTGTTTCAAATCCTGCTTCGTGGAATCGAAGAGGGGTGTATAATTCGCACCAAATAGAGAGGTGATAGCAGGTGTCAGCCTAACCCCCAAGTAGGGAAGCGCCTGCGAGCACCATTTAAAGGGGAAGGAAGCCTGCAGAGCTGCCACTGTCGCGTCAGCGAGGTTTATATTCAGTGCTTCTGATTTGAGTTGATCGACCTTCAGGCCAGAGACCCTCTCGATTCTTGATAACAAAGAAAACAGGTTCGGCAAGGTGGTAACAGGATCCGTAACAAAGAGCAACAAATCATCGGCAAACAAGCCACATTTATGACTCCTACCAGAGCTCTCCACACCGTGTATGTTAGAATCAGATTTTATGGCTATCGCCAACGTCTCTATAGCAATAACAAAGAGAAGTGGTGATAGAGGACAGCCTTGTCTAGTTCCTCTCGCAATTCTCAACGGATCCGAAATACCACCATGCCCAACAATATTGGCCAACGGATTTGAGTACAAAGCCCCCAAAATTCGGGCCACAGTTCCACCTGGACGGGACTCGAAAAAGAAAAGGACAAAGAATTAAAGTCCTTGTGAAGGTCCAATGACAAAAACATACCCCGACGGGGGGAACCCCCATCCCAATTAGATTGTAGTACAAAGATCAAATCCCCCGCTCGCCTGATCTGATCCGCAGCTTGTCTCCCGGGGACAAAACCCACCTGGTCAATGTGCACATATTGTGCTAGAAAGGTGTTGAACCTGTTGGCATAAATTTTCGTCAAAAGTTTAAGATCAGTATTGATCAAGGATATGGGCCTATAATTGGTCACATCTGTGTGGTCCTTGCCCAGTTTGGGTATGAGACAGATATTAGCTCTATTAGCGTCCGCATCAAGAGTCGCACCCCACGCAATGCCAGGAAAAAAGTAAGAAGATGCGGGGCCAAGTGAGCAGTACATTTTTTGTAATAGGCGGCGGAGAAGCCGTCCGGGCCTGGGGTCTTAAAAGGCTTCGCTTGTTTAATCACTTGTAACACCTCCGCCATAGAGATTTCCCTCTCCAGGAGCTCCCGATGGGAGTCCAAGAGGGAGGGGAGGTGGACATCCCGAAAGAAATCATCCATAGACTCTGTCGTCGCGTTCCCCTGTGCATTATATAAAGAAGAGTAATATGTGTGGAACAGTGACATGATAGTCTGAGGGCTTTGGGTCAGCGTGCCATTCGCCTTTCGAAGCTTTGGGGGAACCACCCAACGCAAACAGGGAGTCAACTTACGGTCCAGCATTGTGCCCGGTTTGTCTTTCAATGTGTAAAAGGTGGCTTGTGTCCACCTCAAATGTTTTTCCGCTCTAGTAGTCAAACAAAGATTCAGTTCCAACCGTACTGAATCGATCTTATCCCTAAGGTCCAAATGTGTGTTTTGTTTATGAATGCGCAATAGGTCAGACAACTCCCCCTCCTTTTCTCTGATAAGAGCGTTTGAGTTCTTTTTTAATCGTGAAGCAATTTGAAGTAAATTCCCCCTAATAGTGGCCTTATGGGCCTCCCAATTAATAACCAGAGAGGTATCGTCAGGTTTGTTAGAGGCAAAGTAATCCTTAATGCTTTGTTCAATCTCGAAACATACTGTAGGATTGCTTACGAGTGATCCATTTAATCTCCAGGGAGCAGGTCCCTTTCTGACAGCCAGGTTGTCACAAGAAGTCCATAACAGGGAGTGGTCTGACCAAGTGACATCCACTATTTTACTGTGTTGAAAGAGGTGCTCCAACCCAGGGTAGATCGAAAGGTGATCAATCCTGGAATAGGTCTGGTGAGCATGCGAGAAAAATGTATAGTCCTTCCCCGAAGGGTTCAACTCACGCCAGAGATCAATCATATTATGGTAATGCAGCATTTTGGCAAGTTTAGAGCCTATCTTAGGATAATGTCTAGAAGAAGATGCCGGTTTAGATGTTTTATCAAACGTGGAGTCCAGGGCGACATTAGAGTCCCCCCCATAGAGTACTAGGCCCTCCAAGTGGGGGGTGAGCGTGTTCAAAAAAGAGCGAAAGAAGGGAAGTTGACCAGAGTTAGGGGCATAATAGGAGATTAGAGAAACTGGGGAGCCCTCCAAACAACCCACCACTAGCAGGAATCGTCCCCCAGGATCACTGATCGTTTTTTCCAAAGTGAAGGACACCCGCCTGGAGAAACAAATTGCCACCCCATCCGTCTTACCTCGGCCATTAGCTAAATAGAAAGTGGGGTAATGATGATGTAGGAAACTTGGGTTATAGTTTGGTGGGAAATGCGTCTCCTGTAAGATAAGCACATCCGCGTGTAGGGATTTGTAGTGTTGAAAGGCCTGCCAGCGTTTAATTGGAGAGTTTAGACCCTTCACATTATGTGTAACGAATTTAACAGGAAGCTTAACGGTAGTGTCAACCATGGTGCACAGGGAGCTACACCAACGTACTCACCCAACCTGAAAGCAATTCGAAGAGACACCCCAAGTCGCAGCCACAATGCAGTAGTCGGAAGCCCAGCACCGGGAGGACGTAAGAGACAAAGAGAGCCAGAAGAAGCACAAAAGAAGAGAAGAAAAGGATGGGAGAATGGGGATTCCTTCAGGAATAGAACTAACCTGAAAATAGAAAGTTGTATGAATTAAACAGAAAATGAACAGCAATATAAATAACTGTTAACCATCCAGGGAAAATACCCTGGTTAACCACCAACGTAACGCTGGGCCAAGCCCAGGATTTGGTTTGACTTTGTCTCACCCTCCGGGAGGGGGAAGCAAAGACAAACAAGGTACATGACCACTACCACTGGCCCTTACCCACCCATAAAGATATTACATTCATCAGTAGAGTAATAACAACAAATGTGAGAGTCAAGGATCCAGAGACCCAGGCACAGAGCAACACAGAACACCCCAAGGCCAGTCGGTCTCCGGTCCCAGGACCCCCGCTCCCACATCTAGCAATGTTGTGTCAGGGTTCCCAGAACAAAAAAACCCCCGTAAGATCCTGCCCAAGGATCAAAAAGCGAGGAAACAAAAATCAAAAAGGAGCACCAGAAAAAAGGTATCAAAAAAAGGAGATCAAGTCAAAAAACAGTGACTGAGGAAAGAGAACATTTTTTCACTAGGTCCCCGAAGACCTAGAGATCGTTGCAGTCCATCGGGGGGGCTTGCTTTTCATCTTGGCTTGGCTTCTGGTAGACCGCCACACTTGAGGCAAAGGACTTTGCGAGGATCTGGCAGCAGAAGATTTAGGTTGAGGGGTAGAGGGGGGTCCATCTGGATCCATGGAAACCAGGCCCAGTCGCTTCAGGAGGGCTTCCCTCTAAGGAAACGTGGCAAAAGAGTGTTTCTTGTTGCGATAAGTGAAGTTCAGTCCAAAAAGGAAACGCCCAATAATACTTGATATTTTTAGCTATAAGTGGTTGTAGCAGCGGTTTCATGTTCCTGCGTTTCTGTATGGTTGGCGATATGTCAGAGAAGATCTTGATTTTGTGGTCTCGGAGTTGTAAATCAGAGATGTCCCTAGCTCTGGACATGATTTGTTCTTTAACCTTGTAATAGTGGGGTTTCACAATTATATCACGTGGGAGACCATCCTCACGCGGTGCCCTCAGGGCCCTATGCGCCCTATCCAATTCCAGCTTCTGGGGGGCAATATCAGGGATGAGATCCACAATAAGCTCCTTGGCTATAGCTTCAGCATCACTAAATGACTCTGGAATACCCCGAACCCTAAAGTTATACCGACGGGATCGGTTTTCCAGATCATCAATTTTGTTCAGTGCCTCATCTATACTGTTGTGTAAAGTTTCAATACATTCTGTGTTCTGGTTAGTTCTAGCCACTGTGTCTTCCAGGGCAGATTCAATAGACCCCATGCGGGAGCCCAACGCCTGGAATTCCTGTTTCAGGTCAGAAGTGATGCGTAGACTAGCTTTTTCAAGGCCTTGTTCCAATAAAGTAGAGAATTTAGCCAATAAAATAGGGTCTCCTGAATATTCCACTTGTGGATGAGGCGCTGCAGGCTGTGCACCGACAATGGGGGAAAACTGTCTCCCAAACTCCCCTGGCTCAATGCTATGTCGCATAAGGCCCTGTCCAGGTCAGATTGGGAGGAGAAGATGTCCCTCTCCGGGGAGAGTGAAGAAGCCTGAGAGCCCCCCTTGTCCACCTCGGTCCCGCCCACAATCCACCTCGCAGCCGGTCCCTGCTGCAGTGAGGCTGAGAGTGCTGGCATGGAGCCCTGCTGTAGCAGCCTCTGGGCATATGTCGGGGCTGCCGCCGCCATCTTGGCCATGCGGGCCACGGCGCTAAGAGGCTCTGTAAACTGTCCCAGGAGCAGATCCGGCTTACCCGGTGCCTGGTGTCGGGTCCCGGAGGGGTCAGGAGTCCGGTCCGGTGCTCGTGGATTGTGGGCGGGATCGCTGGAGGGCTTCAGCAGGCCAGCGGGGAGCGGAGCGGAAGGATTACACCGCCACCATCTTCAGCTGGGCGCATGCGCCTCCACACCTGTCTTTTTTTAAGGCTGTCTGTGTCCCTTTAAGGAGATTACCACTTTCTATTTGTCCTGTTTACCACTATTCCCAGAAAAGTACAATGGGAAAACTAGTTCTGGTGACCTGGGGGGCCCCAAGGGATTTCCTCTCACTTTTTGTTTGGCTATGGGACAGGAAATGAAGGGAAATCTCAGAAATGGGACACAGATGGCAAGAAAAAAAAAAATCTGACAGGGGTTATAACCCTCCCTTACTCTATACAAAATGGAAAAAAAAAAGTTTTGCCTATTTTTCTATTTTAACCACTTGCCGACTGCCCGCCACATATATACTGCAGCAGGCTGGCTCGGCTGCGTGAATCGACCTATAGGTACTTTGGTTCACGGGAGCGGTACTGGGGGCAAGCGCGCACCGCCAGCGGCACGCTCCCACCCCCACTAGGCAGCGGGGATGCCGATCCACGGGGCCAGTGGCCACAATTACCTCCGGGCACCCGCGATCGCTCCCCGGTGAGAGAGAACGACGGTCAGCTGTTGTAAACACATATAGAAGTATCACAGGTTCTCTGTGATCGTTCTATATAGGATCACAGGTCTCTGTGGTCATTTAACAAGTCCCTCCTCCATACAGTTAGAAAACACTCCCCTAGGCTCACACTTAACCCTTTGATACAACACTGTGTTAACCTCTTCCCTGCCATTGTCATTATTACAATAACAGTGCATACTTTTAGCACTGATTAATGTCGTAATGTCACTGGTCCCCCTGAAAAGTGTCAAAAATGTCAGTTAGGGGTCTGATCTGTCTGCTGCAATGTCACAGTCCCGCTAAAAATCGCTGATCGCCACCATTACTAGTAAAAATAATAAATAAATAAAAATGACATAAATATTTCTCCTAGTTTGTAGACAGCATAACTTTTGTGCAAACCAATCAAAATAAGCTTATTGCGATTTTTTTACAAAAAATATGTAGCAGAATACAAATTGGCCTAAAAGGATAAAAAGTTCTGATTTTTAAATATTTTATTTTGGGAATGTTAAATAGCAGAATGTAAAAAATATGTTTTTGAAAAAAAAAAAAAAAAAAAACGCACAGCTGATCAAATAATACCAAAAGAAAGCTCTATTTGTGGGAAAGAAAAGGACATCAATTTTATTTGGGTAGAGCATCGCACAACCGCGCAATTGTCCGTTAAAGTAACGCAGTGCCGAATCGCAAAAAATGGCCTGTTCATTAAGGAGGCAAATCCTTCCGGTCCAGAAGTGGTTACGTTAAATATGGTTGTGCTATATTCTTTTTTTTAATTGACATTTTTTTATTTTATCCTTTAAGCATTTGGCTCCCACACTATAGCCGAAAGATGACTACAGCGCGGGCTTTAAATGCCAGGAGGGCGTAAATGGATGTCCTCCCGTTTTCGCACTGTCTGCGCACCCTCTTGGGACTCGGCTTACCACTGATCGGGCTAAAGGGCCAATCACAGTGGGCTTTTTACCACGTGATCAGCTTTCAGCCAGTGACAGCTGATTATGAAAGTAAACAAAAACCAATCATCTGCTTTTTTTTCCTCACGCTGTCAGCATGAACTTCTGTTAGCGGGACATCGGTCCCTTTAGTGCCCACCAGTGCTGCTAATCAGTGCCCTCCAGTGCTGCTAATCAGTGCCAATCAGTGCCATCTATTAGTGCCCATCAGTACTTCTAATCATTGCCCATCAAGGCTGCCAATCAGTGCCCATCACTGATTAATGCCTTCCCTACTGACATAATGGCGATCTGCCTCGTTTAAATAGACAGATCGCCATTTTGGCTCTCTGCCTAATGATCGGCGGGTGCCAGCGTACATCAAGTCCGTGGTACCCGCAGTTCAGTTCCTGCTGTGAATTATAACAGCTGGAGTACTGTGCCCCCTCATGTGCCCCCCAACAGGATCCCAGCACCACCTCCTGCTCTGGCATAGTGGGTGGGTAGGTAAGCCCATGTTGTGGGTTCCCAACCCGCCATCCACCAAGATCAGTGTGAAGAATGAAGCCAGCACTAGAGGAAGCAGAGCCGATGCTTCCTGTATAGCGCCAGCTCCTGTCACAGGTGATACCAAATGTACTCTGCCCGTGAGAAGAGCAATACAGCAAGCATCAGCTCTGCTCTCTATGGCAGCCGCATGCTTCCTCTAGTGATGACTTACATGCACCTGCATGTAAGTTATATAGTCAGCAAGTGGTTAAGTTAGATTCCAGGTAAATAGACACAAATGAATGGAGCTCTGTAATCATTTATACATCCTTAAATATATTTTTTTAAAGCATGGAATATAAATACCTGAATCTGACTTGGTATCAGCCTCTTTATATCCTCTGTATATGAGATCTCAGGGAGGAGGGAGGGAGAAGCAGCACAAGCAGCCATGTAGGTGTGTTGCAGTGCAGCGAGTATGCTAATGGAAGGCCAGCAAGTCCCCCCTGCCCTGGGGCTGGCCCGACATGCACACTGCGTACACATTCGGCTATTCCCGGGCAGACGGCACATGACGTGTTGGCGCCGGGCGGCGCATTTTTAAATGTAAGGCGGCTCACCAAAAGGTAAGTGAGACTCCTCAGGAGATGCAGTGCTGCAGGCATGGTACAGGAGACTCTCCCTGCATCTCCTGCACCATGTCCGCAGCCCCTGCCCCATGCCCACAGCCCCTGCATCTCCTGTACCATGTCCGCAGCCCCTGCACCATGCCCGCAGCCCCTGCATCTCATGCACCATGCCTGCAGCCCCTGCATCTCTTGCACCATGCCCGCAGCCCCTGCATCTCTTGCACCATGCCCGCAGCCCCTGAATCTCCTGCACCATGCCCGCAGCCCCTGCATCTCCTGCACCATGTCCACAACCCCTGCATCTCCTGCACCATTCCTGAAGCCCCTGTATCTCCTGCACCATGCCTGCAGCCCCTGCATCTCCTGCACCATGCCCGCAGCCTCTGCATTTGCTGCACCATGTCTGCAGCCCCTGCATCTCCTGAACCATGCCCTCAGCCTCTGCATCTCCTGCACCATGTCCGCAGCCCCTGCATCTCCTGTACCATGTCTACAGCCCCTGGATCTCCTGCACCATGTCCACAGCCCCTGGATCTCCTGCACCATGTCTGCAGCCCCTGCATCTCCTGTACCATGTCTGCAGCCCTTACATCTCTTGTACCATGTCCGCAGCCCCTGCATCTCCTGTACCATGTCTGCAGTCCCTGCATCTCCTGTACCATACCCACAGCCCCTGCATCTCCTGCACCATGTCTGCAGCCCCTGCATCTCCTGTACCATGTCTGCAGCCCTTACATCTCTTGTACCATGTCCGCAGCCCCTGCATCTCCTGTACCATGTCTGCAGTCCCTGCATCTCCTGTACCATACCCACAGCCCCTGCATCTCCTGTACAATGCCCACAGCCCCTGCATCTCCTGCCCCATGCCCGCAGCCCCTGTATCTCCTGCACCATGTCCGCAGCCTCTGACATCTCCTGTACTATGCCCACACAGCCTTTGACCACCTCCTGTACCATTTCCGCATTTTTACCATTTTTAACCGGAATTTGCTTATATATATATATATATATATATATATATATATATATATATAAAAAGACATATGCGCTTTCATATCTGTATTATCTATATATAATACCCTCTTCAAATGTGCTTTAAAATGCATGGTTTTCCCTTTTATGAACAAGAAACTAATGGCGTTATGCTGTTAGGCCAGTATAATAATGCTATGGGGCTGGTACGAAATAATTTCCAGGGCTGAATTTTATTCCCAGTCTGAATCTGGAAAGTGGCAATAAAATAAGAGGATGAGTGCGTTGATTCATCTTTTAAGGTCTACTGTAGATATAGGGTAAGGCTAGGTTCACACTTGTGCGGGTGGTTTCCACTGCAGGACTACACCTGTTCCCGCACCCACATGCAGAGAAAAACGCACTGCCACTTAGAAGATGCATGGGGGTACTATTAATCCTAATGGCACTGGAAACTGCAGCGTGGTATTCCGTACTGGGAACCGCACTGCACTTACCAGTTTCCTGCACCCGTGTTTTCTGGAAAGGTGGAAAGGACCTTCTCCCTGGATTTTCAGTGGATATAGCAGTCAATGTAAATGGATAGGCTGCTGTGCATGAGCAAACGCAGCCACAGGGAAACCGCATATAGGTGAACTAAGTCTAAAGCTGACTATACAATTTTCTTATTCAATTTCCTTTGTATTTACCTTAAAGTGGTTGTAGAGGCAGAAGGTTTTTTTTTTTAACTTAATGCATTCTATACTTACCTGAGCCCTATCTAGATCCAGCGATGTTGCAGGCTGCCTGGGACTCCCCTTCTCATTGGCTGAGACAGCGGCACCATTAGCTCCCGCTGCTGTCAATCAAAATCAGTCAGCCAATAAAAAGAGAAAAGGGGTGAGGCCGGGCTGAATGGAGACAAAGAGCTGTGACTCGGCTCGGGTACCCCCATAGCAAGCTGCTTGCTGTGGGGGCACCGAACAGCAAGGAGGGGCCAGGACAGCCGTAGGGGGACCCGAGAAGAGGAGGATCTGGGCTGCTATGTGCAAAACAATTACACAGAGCAGGTAAGTATGACATGTTTGTTATTTTTAACTAAATAAAAAACAAGACATTGTAATCACTTTAAACTATGTAGTGGAAGGGTCCATTCAGACTAGCGTGACTTGTCAGGCGACTTGTCAGCCTGACAAGTCGCGCTCGGTCGCTCGCCATTGATTAGCACAGGACCCGTTCTAATAGGAGCGACACAAGTCTCTCCGACTTAGAAAAAGGGTCCTGTACTACTTTGGGGCGACCTGGAGCCGACTTGCATTGACTTCAATTATATGAAGTCCGTGCAAGTCGCGCCGAAGTCGCGGTGCACGCTGTGCACCGCGACTTCACAGGTCGCCAAACAAAGTCGGATCGCGCCAGTCTGAATGGGCTGCAAGACTTGCCTGATTGCATACAAATATAGAGTGTTTACATTTGACCTCATATTATTTTGTTCTGGTAAATCTAAATTAAAATTACGCAAAAAATATATATAAAGTATGGCCAGCTTATGGAGAGCATACTTGTAAGTGAAAGTGAAACTGCATCAGAGAAAGATCTGATCCCATTTTCTGCCAGGCAGGAATGTGCTATGTGGCAAAACCGTGTAAATCTCAGGAATGATGAGAAAAATACATATCTTTTTGGAAGGCAAAACAGTTCTTATGTATGTACTTCATCCACGTATTAAGAAGTTTTCTTGGAGTTCAGCTTTATAAGTTTCAAATTTGGATTTATCACCCTGATCGCCTTTTTACTACCTAGTGAGTCCCTGATCTTGGTGACTTTCTCACTAGCTTTTAAAACAAGTCATAGAAAGTAATTCAAATAATTCCATGCTTCATTTTTCTCTGCATGAGCAAAGCAACAGATTCACTTTAATGCAAACCTCCACCGAAGCATATTATCATCTTTCATCACTCCCATGCAGCTTCATTCATTAGCTGGCAGTATAAAAGTTGTTGCTTGCATACAGGGCCGCTGATTGGGCAGTACAACCGGCCCTGTTGTATCGGGCCCGGCCCCATCAGGGGCCCTGAAAGCTTTATAGTCAATGTCTGCCAAATAAACAAAAAGGCCTTACTAAAATACACATGATCGGAAAGCTCCCAGGCGTGAAGAGGTTAAGAATGTTCCAAGCTTTCCAGTTAGGGCCGCCTGTCAGTTTTTCATGTTGACCCTAATTGAAAGCACTATTTAGGTCTACACCTACGTCTATGTCCGTTCAGGACAGAAAAAATTATGGAAAAGGACTGCATCTTTTTCTTTTTCTTCCAGAGCAGATTTACAAATGGTCACCCATAGAGCCATCACAATTCCACCCTTGTCCATTGTATGGTGCATGTGAACACAAACTGAACAGGCGGAGTCAAGGGAGGGGCCAGGGGTGGGGCAGAGGGCAGGGCCAAGGGTGGGATCAAAGGGGGCCCCCATCAGGTAGGCTGTAGGGGGCCCCATGATTTCTAACAGCGGCCCTGCTTGCACAGGACTAAGGACACTCCATGTAAGTCGCATGCTTTTCTATACCTAGTAAGCAAAGGAAAATCAAAGCTGATGGAAGATTTTGGCAAACCCCTTTACTTTGCCCTAAATTGGCAAAGCAAAGGTTCGCACTTGCCGACCGTCTAGTTGGGAAAATATGTAATTACTTTGATAGTAATATCAAGGTTATGGCTGCAGCTAGATGCCATAACCCCATTATCATTTTTTCCTTGAGGCGGCAGTCTTTCTGATAAAATGGCGCATTCACCGCTGGATCACTTTTAGAAGTGACTCTAGGGGTTGTTGTCCCCCTCCCGCCGCTCTTCGGTGGTTCCTGGGCTATCTGTAACTTTGGGAACCAATCTGGCGCTGGCAGCAGCTGGGCACAGGGATGAGCGAAGAAAATATAGCCTCCGCTCATATCTATGGCCTAGGAGGACTGGAGCAACGTCATGATGTCACTTCTGTTCCTGGTCTTATGTTAACAAGGCCATTTTTTTAAAAGGGGAAGATCACATTTTTTTTTTCTTTTAGCCCTCGTTCACATTGAATGTGGCTTTGAAATTGTGCGACTTCATCTGAAATGTCACGATTTCAAAAAGCTGCATATCAGTGTGATTTAAGGTGCAACTTGACAGACATATATGCCGCTTCATGCACAGATGCCTATGCAAGTCACACCCGAAATCGCCAAAAGTAGTGCAGGAACTACTTTTTAAAATCGATGCGGCACCGCAATGTTGGCGTTGCACCAGTTTTGAACACTGCCAATGCCGACAATAGGGTGTGACTTGTCATGTGATTTGACCTGTCAAATTATATGAAACGTCGATCTGATGTGAATAGGGGCTTTAGGATAGAGAAGAGATTTGAGGTCTTTTAGATCCCAGATCTCTCCATAATTATGATCCGTCATGCTGTATTGTTATCATAAGGGATGTTTACATTCCTTGTGATAGCGATAAAAGTGATCAAAAGGGACAGTAGAAAAACTAAAAAAAGTAATAAAATAAAAACTTAAAAACTTTTTTTAAAGTGCCGCTGTTCCCACATGCTCGCGCGGAGTGGTGTACGGATACGTATTGTAGATCATGCTCAAACTCTGCTCATGCTCTGTAACTGTAAACAGGTAATCTGTAGAAACGTTTAAACTTTGCCAATGGTGATTTTAAGTACCCTAGCTTGGATTTCATTCAACCATTCAACAAGCCTGCAATTTTAAAGCGTGACATGTTAGGTAACATCATCTTGCAAATTTTACAAAAAAATTGGGGAATATATTTTGTTTTGATTTATTTTTAATTCATTAAAGTGTATTTTTTCAAAAATGTGCATTTGAAAAACCACTGCACAAAAACCATGTGACATATAAAATTGCAACAACTGCCATTTTATTCTCTAGGGTCTCTGCTAAAAAAAATATATAGATATAATGATTAGGGGTTCAAAGTAATTTTCCAGCAAAAAAATTACAGATTTTTACTTGTAAACGAAAAATGTCAGTAAAAGGCCTGGTCAGCAAGTGGTTAAGGTGCACCTTATCTATAATGGAGCTTTGAAATATATAGAGGGGACATAGATTTGCTGTAGCGAGTTTGGTCACCCAACTGCCTAGACCTGCCTAGTCACAGCCTATAATGGTCCCCTCCCTCCCTCCCCCCTTTTATGCTTCTGATGAGCATAATCCTAAACCTTTTCCTTAGCTCCCCTCAACCCAATGCCTAATGTAACCCCTAAAGAGGACCGATTAACTACCTCCACCACCAACCCTTAACCATTAATTATTGCTTTAACAATTAACCCTTTCCTTATTATTTACCCTCTAAAGTTGGGGTCTGCAAACTACGGTCGGCAGGCCAAATGTGGCTCTTTGCTTGCTTTTATCTGGCTCTTGTGGCACTATTCATTCCACTGCCACCAAAGATGGGGCACGAATCCTCCCACTGACACCAACAATGGGGTACTATTCCTCTCACTGACACCAGAGATGGGGAACTAATTCTCACACCAACACCAATTATGGGGCACTAATCCTCCCACTGACCCCAATGATGCAATTTTTTAATCCAACTAACCACTTTGGCATTGTTTACTCCCACTGATGCCAAGGCATTTTCTACTTCCACTGGCCCCAGTCCGGCCCCCCTAAAGCTTGAAGGGCAGTTACCTGGCCCTTTGAAAAGTTTGGAGACTTGTGCTCTAAAGAGGAGCTCTCATTTTACCCCCCCAACAATTAACTTCTTATCTGCACCAACAACATGTCCATCCCACTCTGAAAGTTTACAGTGCCAGAGAAGGTTTTGCTTCAACAAATAAAAAACAAATTACTGTACTTCTGTATCTTAATCCATTGGCCCACATCACAGTCGAAGGAAGAGCCAGAAGTGAAGGGCCAATCTAGAGTCGACCCTTTAAATGAGTGCTGGCAATCTAGGTTGGCATTTCAGTGTTGCCTTTAGTAGTGAAGGCAGGAACACCTTTGATCATGTTGTTCCATCTTTGGGAAATTATCTTATCTAAGGATTTGCAGAGATTTTAGCGAATATTTTATTAAGGCCCTCAAGGGAGCTGGTATGCTAAAGGTTCCATGACTCACAATTATTTGCTTTGTAAAAGTGTCCTTTGTGATGAATGTCATTTGTTTTTTCAGCCAATATAATAGCTTTGACTTGTGAGGGCAGGACATCAGCAGAGTTCAAAATAAAAAGAAAGGAGCACAAAAGATATTACATTTTATCAGAAATGATCTTTTCATGAATCACAAGATATAAATGTTGCTGGGAATTGTTATTTATTACAAAGCTGTCATTGCTTTTCAGTTTCCCACAGGCTCCAAATTTATGCTGTCTAAAGGAGGAAGACAATTTGTTATTTTCAGTAAGTGACCATTCTGGGATGGTAAAAGGATCTGATATTTTAGTTTTGGTTAAATGTTGCAAAGCATTTTCCACTGATAAAGATCTCTGCTTACCTGACTTCCCAGCGCCACCCCCTACCACTCCGGTGAAGATATCTACTAATCAGAGCTCCCAACCCTACCCTTTACCACTCTGCTAGAAATCTCTATTTACCCGACTTCCCAGATCCAATCGCTTACCACGCTGCTGAAGGTATTTTCTTACAGGATATCCCAGATTCACCCCACCACTCTAGTGAAAATTTCTACTTACTTGGGTTTTTAGTTCGGCCTTTCAACCACTATTATGGAGATCTCTAATTACCGGAGATTAGCCTTCCTACCGCTCTGGCAGAAATCTCTACTTTCCTAAGTTCCTATCTTTGTCAACCATACCAGCTATTCTAAAATAATGTTCTGCTTACCATCCTTACAGGATGTCTCCAACTTCCAAGCCAACCTCAATGCACTGTGTAAAGGGGGGACTATGGGGCAAATTAGGTTTATTGTATTAAAAGAGGCATGGACTCCAGGCAGAGAGCATTAATTTTGCCCCTGTTCAAATCATTAGTAAGACCCCATCTGGAATATGCAGTTCAGTTTTTGGCACCAGTCACATAAAGGATATCAGAGAACTGGAGAAAGTGCAGAGAAGGGCAATCAAACTGATAAAAGGCATGGAGGAGCTCAGCTAGGAGAAAAGATTAGAGGAACTGAATTAATTCTCTCTTGAGAAGAGGAGATTAAGGGGGATATGGTAAACATGTATAAACACATAAGTGGTCCTTATTTACTTTTATAATAAAATCTGACTGGTTCTATTTCCTTATCAGACGTTCCATGGTCCTCCTTCCCTCCCGCTCTCTCCCATGGCAGGCCTGTGTACTTTCTGCACTACAGTTCGATTTGAAATGGCAGCACTTGCATGCCTGCAGCATCTCTGCTGACTCTGTCAGAACTTGTTGGACTGGGAAGTGTACGCCAAGTCCTATGGCTAACAAAAGAAGGGAGAATGACACAGAAAAAAATAAAAGAGGTCCTCCTGCCAAATAAAGCAATAGCATAATATTAAGGATGGAGCTGAAATAATGTATTAGGTAATATACAATTGTAAAAGAACAAAAATGAGATTAAATTTAAAGATGAAAGATAAAATTCTCTCATCGGATTCCTGGCATTTTGATGATTTCCTTAGACATAAGCATGAGAGGCGGTTTTGGAACAAAAATCAAGCCAACTTTCAGACTATTGTATGTTATTAGAACCGAAAATGTCAGCGATCACTCGTGACACCCCGTGTCAATGAACATTACTCTCCTGTGCGTGACGTCCAACAGTGACTTCTCGTTTGCATTGGTCCTGAGTTAATCATTGCACTTGCACAAAACATGACTCACATTATCATCTGAGATTGTCTCTAGCCTGGTGTGCTAAAAATGAAATGATGACAATTAAATGCCAGACTGTCAAAAATAATGAAGAGTGATCATGGAAGAAAGGAAAGGGGACCATAGAATGCAGCCACTGAAAACTAGCACTAAATAGTTGTAATGCCTGTACATTTTCATCAGGGAGCAATATTGGTATGTTTTTATCATGCAAAGTGTCTGACAAGGTATTCACATTTCTGTCCATCCACTGCTGGAGTTTATATGACTCGATCACACAGCACTGTTAGGTGGATGACACCACTTTCTTTGTTACGGATATAGATGGCATATCAGAGATAGATTTAGACCTTGGGGGAGGCAGGGCACTTCAAGTGATTGAAAAGTCTTATTTTTTTTTTTTTCAAATAAAAATAACAAGCATGTTATACTTGCCTGCTCTCAGTGGATTTGCACAGAGCAGCCTGGATCCTCCTCTTCTCAGGTCCCTCTTCAGCTCCCCTGGCCTCTCCCTCCTGTTGAGTGCCCCCACAGAAAGCAGTTTGCTACGGGAGCACTTGAGCCAAGGCCCAGCTTTGTTTATCTATTCAGACACTGGGCTGCGGTTCGACCCCACCCTCTCTCTCTCGTCATTGGCTAACTGACTGATTGACAGCAGCGGGAGCCAATGGTGCCGCTGCTGGGTCTTAGCCAATGAGGAGGGGGGTCCCAGAAAACTGAGACAGCCATGGACATCACTGGATTGGGAGGGGGCTCAGGTAAGCATTACGGGGGCTGAGGGCGGCTGCTGCACACAGTAGGTTTTTTATCTTAATGCATAAATATAAAAAATCTTCTGACTTTACAGCGCCTTTCAGGTTCAGAGGGGCCCCTTATACACAGAGTTGGTTTACATTATTTTCACATATTTTTAAAATGCACGACACAATGGGGTTGATTCACTAACGTTTACCGCATACGATATAGGTATCATGTTACTCATTTGCATAAATTATTGCATGCAGTAAGCTAAGTCCAATTTACAGAAAGAAAATAATGGTTATGCGGTACTTACCGAAAGAAAATGTGCCTGTAAAAACCACATAAAAATCTCTTAAGTCCAATTCACAAACAGAACAGAGCATTAAAAAAGCATGCGATAATTTCCACCAGTGTTTAGCTGGCTGTATCACATGCAGTGCTTGTCAAAAAAACAGCCTGGTTGCTAAGCAGTGGGCCAGAAAGCCAGCTGCCACGTCCTTAACAACAGAGGACTCATCAGCTGCCAGCGGGCTTCCCCGCTCACAGTGGATTGTAATTAAAAAAGCTGACAATTTAAAAGTATGAAAAAAAAATGGCGTGCCCCCCCCCCCAAATTCATACCAGACCCTTTTCCGGGCATGCAGCCCGGCAGGTCAGGAAAGGGGGGGGTGACGAGCGAGCGCCCCCCCCCCCCTGACCCATACCAGGCCATGTGCCCATGGGTGGGTGCTTTTGGGTAGGGGAGGCTCTTCCCCACAATCATGGCCAGTGGTTGTGGGGGTGTTCGGCCAGCAGGCTAAGAAGGAGTCCCCCAGATCCTAACCGCACCCCTATGTGAATGAGTATCAGGTACATCATACCCCTACCCATTCACCAAAAAATGTCACAAGGTAACAAAAACACACAGACAGTTTTTGACAATTCTTTTATTAAAAAAAAAAAATGTTTCCCCCAATGTAAATCCACTGTCAATCATGCCACCTGTCAGACTTGAAAAAGAAAAAATAACAAAGACTCTCCCGCCGTCAGTAAAGGCTGGCTGCCTACTGCAGGATCTGCTATCTGACATTTCTTATACAGGTAAGGGGCAGGGCCACCTGGCTACGTTACCTGGTGGCCCCACCCCCTTGTTGTGTCACCAACCCAGCATGCACCAGACCGTGGTGTCATAAGGGAGTGGGGCCACCAGGTGATGTAGCCAGGTGGTCCAGCCCCTTACCTATATAAGAAATGTCAGACGGCGTAGCCTGCAGTAGGCAGCCAGACTTCACCAACGGCAGGAGCATCTTTGTTATTTTTTCTTGTTCGGGTCCAGTGGACGGCGTGATTGATGGTGGATTTACATCGGGGGACACTATTTTTTTTTTTAATAAAGGAATTGTCAAAACTGTCTGTGTTTTTATTACCTTGTGACATTTTTTGGTGAAAGGGTAGGGGTAACAGGAGGGGGGCCAGGATCTGGGGGCCCCCTTCTTAAATGGGGCTTCCAGATTCCGATTAGCCCCCTGCCCACAGACCCCCACAACCATGACCCCCACAACCATGACAAGGTGCTTTGGGGTGGGGTGCATAGCCCCCCTTGCCCCAAAGCCATGAACCCCCCATGTTGAGAGCATGTGGCCTGGTATGGTTGGGTATGGTTATGGTATGGTTCCTGACCTGCTGGGCTGACTTTTTTTTTTTTTTTTTATATACTTGTTAATTGTCAGCTTTTTTTTTTTATAATCAACTGTGAGCAGGAAAGCTCGCTGACGGCTTATGAGTCATTGGCTGTTAAGGACGCAGCAGCTGGCTTCCTGGTCCGCTCCTTAGCAACTAACTTAATGCGGTTAAATTACTACCACTAAATTGAACAAATACCGCATTTGGTATTAAACTCAAAATTCCTAGTGAATTGAACACTTGCACGTTGTTACTGCATGTGGTATTTTACTGCATATTATTCGTTGTTATTTAACGCTTAGTGAATTGACCCCATGGTCACTCTGAGGTCCAGTGTGCATAAACACACGCAGTTAAAGTGCTCTGTGTGTGGTTAGCTTGAGCCACCAAAATTCGTTTTTAAAAACAATACAATATACTGGTCCAGAGTAAAAACTTTTGCAGATGATGGCTAGCAAAATATTACTTCCCAAGATATATTTAATAAAAGGTATTTTTTTTATTATACATTTTATTTATTTTATTGTTTTATATCATTTTTGTATTGAGGGGAGCCTAGCACAGTTCTGCCTTTTGTCCTTTTCAAAATCTGGCACTGGGTAGTATCATCTCTCCACACCCAGCCTGCTGATTGGACAACAACAGCAGACTGACAAAGTCATCTCTCTGCTTTCTCCTCCAATCAACATGTTCCTTGTAAGAGAGAGATGAGCTTCAGGTTTGCACTGAACATGAGTTTGTCCCAAACCCAGCCTATTCAGTTTGTTGAATGGATGAACAAAATGTCAAAGATTTGGTCAGTTCGCCCACCCACACAAATCTCTGGCTCATTGGCTCATGCAGCTGGAAGTCATTCATTTAGTTGAGGTATCATTACCTCCAGTTAATGACAGCTTTAAGCAGACCATATTTGGTCAAAGACATCACCCAGCATCCCCAGCCGGTTCTTTTTACATTCAGCAGCTGGCCAGGGACTGCATTTGTGACAGGAGTCGTGATGGAGCAGTATCGTTGGTTCTTTATTCTTCAATATTCATTGCTAGAGGACATAATGCAGAGAAAGAGATGCACACCACTCAGGCAGTTGGAGCTTCACAGCCAGCCATGGGTGCAGGACCTCGGATCGCCACCACAAACAGGATACAAGAGAAATGGCGGCACACCAAGCAATGGCTCACAATGAAAGGCTTTATTAAACAAGGATGCAAGGTACAGCAAAATGGATGGTAGCCATGTTTTCTACGACTCACAGCATGCTTGTTCACTACAACAACTGCAACAGAGGAGCCAATTTAAATATGTGAGCTACAGGTGTGTCCACTCACTTAAATGGAAAGTCTGTTGCTTCCATTCTGCTACATCAAACAATCAGAAAAACGCCAACATAGCATTTGACAATACATATAGCAGGCACATATTTGTATTTAATATATACCCGTAAATGAGTACAATATGATATCAAACCAATATTGCACAGACATCAAAGCAAAAAATCAACAATCACTTATTGTGGCAAAAGGAATTTGTCTGAAAAAATGTATGTGTATAACAAAGTAAATATATGTGCATGTGTAAAAAATGAAAAAATTGCATCCTGTGAATATACGATTACAAGAAAAAGAATAATATAACCATTAATTAGAAAGAAAAAAAGTGAATTTAATATAAACTATAAAAATAAAGTGAAGTGTGATGATAAAATATAAAGTATAATCATTCTAATACAAAAGTATAAATCTCTAATCGTGAAAATATTTGGTGAATCAAACGAAAGTGTCCAAATAGCACATTAAATAATCATGTTTAAAACGAAACCAACATATATGTATCAAATTCTAATATTAATACTGGTAAAACCATAGTTAGATGTGATAAAATCACTTAATGGAGAAAAACAACTCCAAAAAAGGAGAAAAAAGGACAAAAGGCTAGAAAATCAAATAGACTAAGCTATCTGTATAGACACCCAACTCTTGCACACTATTTTTAGAAGCAATCCTTACTCCCTTGAGAAAGTCACGTTCTTGCTGTGACGCAACGCGTCGGGAGAAGCGTCTGACGTCACTTCCAGTCTTCGGCCGAGACCGGAAGTCCCTGGTTTTCACTTCCTTGCTGCTGCCACGCTACTTATATGCTGTTTTTACCTTACATAAAATGTGAGTGCATTACTTTACTTATATCCAATAAATGCTTTTATTTAACGTACTACACCATGAAGTGCCTCCTTTCATTGTGGGTTTGAGCTCCAAACCTTACTTAGGATTCCACCCTTTGATGTTGATGCTGGCTTTCCAATAAGGACCAGAGGAGCCTGCTCTAAAGGAACCATCATTGGACCCCTATTTCTACAGTGGAGATCTTGTTACCTTTGGTACAAACGCTCATTTTCAGTGTTTTGGAGGTGAGCGGCCACTTCACTCATTTAAGGATTTTTAGCTCACCACCACAGTGTAAATTGGTTTACCGCACTTCTGGAATTATTTCCTCACCAGCACTTTCTTTATGAACTTTGATGTTCTATATGAACTGATGAACTCTTTTCTACATTTTTTACCTTTATTCATTTTGTCATTTTTTGCACATATTTTTTCATTTTACCCAATTATATTGTGGGTTTTATTTTGACTATTTATTGTCACTTCTTTTACCACTGTGATCATTTATATTGTGCACTACATCACTTTTTAGTGGGATTAGTCCTTTTTCCCTGCTCCATAGTGGATTTGATTGTTCCTTGAAGCACGGCACACTTTATTTATTTATTCATTTATTGATTCTCATCACTTTTCCCTTCAGTGAACCCCTTCACTTTTTGATCACGCCTCGTATGTGTTATTATACACATTTCACTATGCACTTTATCACTTTGTGATATCATTTCACTTCCTAAAATATTTTTTTAGGGTCTACCTATTAATTGTGATTATCTGCACATTATTGGTATCACATTTATTGTTTACTATTGTGCATTGTTTTTTGCAGTTGCTTTGCTTGGTTTTAGAGTTATTACTATTTATTCCTGTGATTTATTATATTGGGAGTGATTGAGCGCCGGTTTTATTTTATTACTTACTATGGGAGGATGATCGTAACAATCAATCTGCTTCCAATCTAGTGTGTGGGGAAAGAAAAATCCTTTTTGCCACAATGTGATTGTTGATTTTTTGCTTTCATGTCTGTGCAATATTGGTTTGATATCACATTGTACTCATTTACGGGTATATGTTAAATACAAATATGTGCCTGCTATATGTATTGTCAAATGCTATGTTGCCTTTATCTGATTGTTTGATGTAGCAGAATGGAAGCAACAGACTTTCCAATTAAGTGAGTGGACACACCTGTAGCTCACATATTTAAATTGGATCCTCTGTTGCAGTTAACAAGCACGCTGTGAGTCGTGTGAAACATGGCTACCATCCATTTTGCTGTACCTTGCATCCTTGTAAAGCCTTTCATCGCGTGCCATCGCTTGGTGTGCGGCCATTTCTCTTGTATAGAGGACATAATGGGCATTGGATTTGCATCTGAGGACACTGTTTATTTATTCATTTATTTTAAAATAAAATTACTTTTTCCATGGCAACTGTGTTTTTATTTACTGTTCAATTTTTTTTTGTTGTGAATGATTAACAGCATAAACTATGTATCCCTTATTTACAGAAGGGCTGTCTAAATGGGGCTTCCAACAAGTCCATGCTGCAGACCCTAGCGAACCATTCGCATAAGGAAGGGGGAGGTTTTTCACTTAACCCTCAAGGTATTCTTCCCAATGTTTAGGGCATGTTGCCTGCTATGGTAAAAAGGAAAAGGGGTGAGGATGTGTATGCTCACTGCCTTCTCATGTACTGGCAAGCCAGACAGGTTTGGCTTGGATTTTGAGGGGAACCCAATGCAGTTTTTTCTTAAAGGGACAGTATACATTTTTGACATTTTTGTTAACAATGTGTACCTTCCCTTTAAGAAAAAAAAAAAAAAAAGAAAATAACTTTTGCACTGGTACTGGTGCACAAGTTCACATGCAATTTTAAGGAATCCTCCAAGCATGATATATAAAGAATTTGTGATGTGTACTGTTTCCCTTTAAGCCACAATAAAAGATCCTCTTTCTGCTTTCATTGGTAAATCTCTCCTATGGCAGTGCCCTGCTACCTATGCCATAGCTTGCAAATTGCAAAAGCTTTAAAACTGGCCCTGAAAAGGGCCAGAAAATATGTTCAGGATTCAGCACTCAAAGACGTCAATGTGGCATGCCTCTATGTTCGGTTTAGTGGATTCTTTCCTGGGGTCGGCGAATTTCCATCTTGATTTTCCAGCTTGATTTTCCAGCTTGATTTCCATCAAATCACTGCCTTCAAAGGAGTTAATGATAATTCATGTAATGCAAAACTCATCATACCTCTCACTCAAGTGAATAAATATAATCTTATGCTTAATATTCTGGTGCCTAGAAATATTGTGAAATGTAAGTTCCAATGATTTGCATCTGAAAACACTAGCGGTTTACCGTTGACAAGACAGGCAGGCCAGCAGCAGAAAGTCTATGACCACTCTGTGTAGCAGCCCATATAGGGTTGCTGACATGCTCACATCTTTCATCCGCAGTATTACCACACTGTAGCCTTGCCAAGTAAAAGATTAAAATGGGGATGACAAATTATAGTGCAACCTCATTATATGGCTACCATTTAGGTTTAAAAGAGAGAAACCTTTACCCATTGTCATTAAATGCAATCTAAATGGTTGTAGAACTTACTCAGAAACATGATGGAATGGAGTTGTTTTAGGCGGCTCAGCTAATTTTCTTTTATACTGACACCAGTGTGTTTATTTGTAGCATCCCTTTTTGCTGATGTTGACTGTTGTAGATGTCTACATTAAAGAAAGTCTTTTCTGCAAACAAAATGTATGGTCTGTGTTGCCTGAATTAATGGAGGACTAAAGCCCCGTACACACGTACCGATTGTCGGCCGTAAATATTCGGCCGACGACCGATCGGCCGATTGTCGGCTTGTTTGTATGATGCTTCCGACAGCGCATTTTCGGCCGAACAGAATCTGTCGTGCAGACTTTAAAATTTTTGTTGTCCGTCACCAGAACGGCCGATTGTTCGCCAGTCAGTACAGATTTCGGCCAACAGACAGCAGATTAGCAAGACTGGGCATGCTCAGAAAAGAAAAAAGACAAGGAAAGTTAACCATCACATGACATCACTTCTGCTGTTGTTGGCCGACAAAATTTGTGTGCAGTCTTTTGCAGTTTTCAACAGACACGACAGCCCTGGACAAAAGACGGCCGATCGTTCGGCCGACGATCAGTACGTGTGTACGGGGCTTTACTTGGGTTTTGTGGGAAGACGACACCTTCTGTCAAATTAAGTTAGTGCTAAAATGTGTCCCTGTTTCCCAAATCAGAAAATTTAAAGATGTGGCTGAATATGCATCCTTATGGGTAATATATACATGGGCAGGTGTAATCTTCAATCTCTGCAATTCAGACAGTGGGGTGTATTTATTATACTCTGTACAGGAGCCTTTCATGGGCTGGATTTTCTGGCAACGTTCAAAGCGTGTGGTGTTAACCATGGTGCTGATGATTCTGTATGTTTACACAGGATCAGCATTAAATGAATTCATTTTTATTCTTTTTCTATTTTTACTGTTCAAAAAAAGTGGTGGAATTGCTTCCTATTGAACTGATATCAGCACAAGAACTTAATACTGAATTTAGGTTGGTATTAGTATTGCAGCAGACAACACACGCACTGTCACATTGCCCCTCAACCTTTATTTCTGGTATGCTGGGCGGCTTTTACCTGCAGCTTGGAATTGGAGGTATTTATTTTAGTGCTATGCAGATAGTTTTGGGTCACAATATAGATGTGTGGGGTATATTACAGCCTACTCCAGTTTTGCATGGGGGGGGGGGTAGCTCCCCACAAATACGTTATGTCTATTCCCTTTTTCATTAATCTCTCTGATGTTAATGTTGTGAGACATCTGAAGCCACAGATCTAGCCCTCCCCTTGTGCCTGGGTTGAACTCCCATCTGGGGCAATCAGCCCCCCCTTTTCCTGTCCCTAACTCCATTTTGGTGGACCCACCCTCTGACATTTTGAACTTCTTCATTTGTGATCCCTTACCCAGATTTTGACATATCAGTTTAGACCAAGGTGAACATACAGAACTCCTTTCATGAGGGTAACCTCTTTCTTCTTTGTTAGGGAAACTTTGAACATAACATATGGACTGCTAATAAAGCTGATAAGTTCACATTTATGTCTCAATATGAAGTTAAAGTATTTGATGAAATGATGTGCTATAATATGAAATGTACGAGTATGTTTTTTATTTTCTTTTTGATTGCAGTCACCCGACTGAACCCTCTCTTATCTATACTCCCCTGAGGAAGCCTTACAGACGAAATACGTCACGAGTAGTTCTTTCTTCCCACGTGCACAGTGGTACAGTGCACACACAGCACATTTGTGGAAATAATCTAAGCTTCTTCAACTTGTTAACAAGGGGGGTGACTTGCCATTTCCTTGCATTTCATGGAATTGTTATTTATTGTATGTTTACACTGTTGTATAGCCACTATACCTTTTTTGGTAAGAGGCGTGTTTTTTACTGTTTTGATAAATAAAATGAATTTTTTAGATTTGAGTGTAATTTTTGGATTGAATGGTATAGCCAACACACTAAAAGCCCCCTTTCCATATTTTTATATTGTCACTATTTATTTAGCTTACTAATGTAATAGTTTATCTCATTTTTTCTCTACATTTTATTATTTATGTACTGTTGCTTTAAATTTGTTTTTTCTTCAATGAGAAATAAATGTAAAATATTTAGACTAATGAGGGGCCATTTTTGGAACAAGAACGGTACAGAATAGTTGAAAGAACAATCTCCTTTAGATTTACAAAACTACATAATAGAAGGTCCTACCTCAGCAGTCCATTTGTATCCAGATAAGGAGGCACTATATACTTCTAAATGTTGTACATTCAGATAGTAATGCGTGATAGTGGTTTAAGACACTGGAGTTAATTTACTTAAGGAAAAAAGGCTGTTTACTTTGCCAGGAAACTTTCCCTTAGCTTAGTGAATAAGGTGAAGCTGCAGACTTCCATCATCAAATCACGTGCAAGCAAAAACCCAAATTTTTGGTTTTCCTTGCACATAATTGGGTATTTTTGCAAAGTGGATTTTTACAACATTCACTAAGATAAGGACACATTGCAAAGCAAAAAATCTCTTGCAAAGTGAGGAGCCTATTTGCCTTTAGTAAATCAACCCCGGTGCGCTTTGACCATTCAGGATATAGTGACAGTGAATAGTCCACACTTCCAGTAAAACATACTTAGTTATACACTCTCGCTTGCTGCCTCTCTATTCTGTCGGGGGTTGTAATTTTTTTTTTCCAAAATCTATTTCTGCTGGTTTCCACAGAGAACAAAAATAAGGTTCTATACAGAGAGCGTTTAGTGTAATCCAATGCACATAGGTCACATCAGGGCATACAACCAGATATTGTTTGGGACTTAAAGGTATACGAAGCATGGGATCACCTCATGTGACAGTGCCCAAGCCTTAGCAGCCAATCACAGGCCCAAGCATGGTCAAGTAGGGGGAGTCAATGACGTCATCCACCTGGGTAAGCGCCAACACCGCCTGACACCTGAGCTTTCTTAGAGTAGACTTCTGTGATGAAAGAACTCGAATAGCCGAGTATACTTTCTTGATGGGGTAGGGTATCTGGAGGCAATTTCACTTTAGCCTTAATGGGCAGATGACAATGTCTCTTTAAAGCTAGTAATGCAATACATTCAGGCAGATATAATGGAATGCAGGCCCTTACACCAAAATTATATTTTGTAATAAATATCGCTTTAGATATTAACATGTAAATGGTACTAAAACTCTTTTACATTGACTAACTTGGAATGCATGTTTAATGGACCTTTAAAGGCAAAATTCCAGCTTATAATGTATTGCTAAAAAGAAAATTGAATCGCAAATGTTACAAAGCTAACAGTAAACTTAAACCGCATCGACATTACAAATCTATAAGTAGAAGTATTACAAAGCAAATGCTTATCTTTTATGGCCTCTCAGCTGTCCACTCTGTACCTCTGTGTAAGTTAATCACAGCTGATTTGTTTTTTTTTTTAGCACAAGTTGGGTGATTAGCGTTTATTGGCAAATCTGATCCACTATCAATCTAGAGCAAGAGCCAAAGTTTGCAATCTGCCCAGCATGTAAAATTAGGGCCCCTTTGCTTGTTTATTCTCCTGGAGCAGGCTCCCTGCTCACTCACTCATTCCTTGAACTCTGGTCAGCAAATAATAAGGCTCCAAATAAGTCATACTTGTAATAACTGGCAGAAGGCATTTTGCGTTGTGTGTAAGTATTATTTAACTCCTGCAATGACATCACCATTATTTTAAAGTATTACTTACTCTTAATAGCTTAGGGCCCTACAGGGCCAGTGTAAAGCATTGGGTCCCTTTGCTGGTTTAATAATGTCAAAGTGTGGGCTCCATGCCCTCACTCTTTGACCTGTGGTTAGCAAATGACTGGGATCCAATAGGTTCTGCTTGTAATGACTTCTAAGGGCATTTTGGGTGGTAAAGGAATATAGTCTAACTCCTGCAATGACATTGCCCTAATTAAAAAGTATTACATACTCTACCTAGGGAAAGATGGAGCATGCTCAGCCTACAGTTATAGGGTCCCTTTGCTCGTTTACTAATATCACGGAGCAGGCTCCTTGCCCCTCATTCTTTGATCTCTGGTTAATAATTGATAAAGGAACCAATTGTGTCCTGCTTGTAATGACTAACAGAGATAAGTATTGGTTGTGAGGACGTATCAACTAACCTTTGTGAGGACATTGCCCTAATATGGAAGTATTACTAGGGCAAGGAGACTACAGGGATTGAGGAATCACACCCTATACAAACCAATGTATACTTAGCCAATCAGCAAAACAAGGAACCACACTGAATTTCAATCACACATTGACTAGAACAGTGGTTCTCAAATCCGGTCCTCGGGACCCACCAACAGGCCAGGTTTGCAAGATAACTAAATTACATCACAGGTGATCTCATTTGCTTCTCAGTGATTGCAGTATTCTAGTCTGCATCCCCCAAGGTAATACTTAAAATCTGGCCTGTTAGTGGGTCCCGAGGACCGGATTTGAGAACCACTGGACTAGAGGCCTCTGAAAGCTTGGGATCTTGAATAGAACTGTTCAGTAGTCTAAAGGCCCCTTTACTAGTTCACTTACTAAAAGTGGAACTTTAGTCAGAAAATTAAGTCCTGCTAGATCACTTCAGGCTGGCCCCTTTTGCAGGTATAACTATGTAAAACATTAAAAATAAGCGCTTATACTGTTTAAAATCCAGTAATATACCATCTCAACCAACCCACTCTGCACATGCTCAGTTGCTCTCTATTTTTAGGCACTGTGCTAAATTTGTAGAGGCCGATCTGCTGACAGCCTAAAGATTTATTGCTGTTCAGGGGCTCTGGGCTTCAGCAAAATGTCAGCTTCTAGCAAGAAAAAATAGGAACAAAGCTGGAGGCAATTTACAGCACATGCTAATTTTGGTAGCATCATTTTTAATGTGGAATGTATGTTTCTTGCCAAAAGAACATTATTTTTATCAAGTGGTTATGGGTAAAATTCCGTTTATGTCAAATCTAAATTTTCAGCAAACATTAATTTGCTCTGATTTGCCTGACCTGGGTCAATTCTCAGTTCAGGAGAACCAGTCTGCTGGTCACTAATAAATATCCAGGAGGCCTTTCTGCTGTCCAGAAGCTAAGATGCTGCTTTGTGTGAGTTACCCACCAGCTCACATGCAAGAACAATGCAACTATTAGACGGGATGGGGTTATGCAAATTGGGGATCGATGCTAATCTTTTCAAACATGTGGACTCTTTCACCTTAAAATGTCAAAAGACGACTGGATACAATACAGGTACTGTAGAAAATATCTTTAAAGTCACTTTACCTAAAATGTCTTAGACTTACACATTAACGAAAAACATATAAATTACAGAGACTTACCCACAGAATGAACTTACGCACACTCCTACAGATAATACGGCTCTTCTCCGGAAAAGTCAATGACAGTAGACAGGCCCCATCAAACTCTGGTGACATGTGAGTACAGAGGAGAACAGGCTGAGACCTCTCCAGAGATGTCACACTATTTAGTGATCTGAAAAATGACAAGCAATGTGATATTATCACTAAATTTCACATGGGATTTGTTATAGCAAACTGCTTAGTGCTCCTTTAGCAGACTATGCTGTACCTGGGGAAATGGCAGCGAGATGCATCAAAGCTTAAACGCTGTCATTTTATCATGGTGTGGGAAGTATAATCCAAGACAGGAATCCTTATTATCCACCCACAGAGGTATGCGGGGTGAAGATGACACTTGTCTAATTCTTGAAGCAGAAAAACGTATGCTGTCATTAAAAATAAAAATATTACATATATATATATATATATATATATATATATATATATATATATATATATATATATATATATTTTTTTTTTTTTTTTTTTTTTACTGTTATTTATGTCAGTTTTATTTTATTATTATTAAACCAAGTAAAGCAATGCCAACTCTGTGTTTACAACACAGAGATACTATAGTTGTACGTAAGGACTCAGAACCTTCATCCTCTCTACAGGTCAGTTTGCATAGAAATATGGCTTTCATTAGAACTTCAGTCCTTCCAATTTTAAGGTATTATACCAAACACAGCCTCCACTCTTCAAGTGAGGTTTTCCCACTGAAGACTTCCAAAATGACTCTCACCTTATGTAGAGCCCTCTTCCATATGCTATTCAGCACTCACACGTTCAATTCTTTATGAATACTCTGGAAATTGTTTTGCAATTTGTTATAAAGTATGAATATATTATTAGGTTTTCTATATTTTTAAAGTGTATGTAAACCCAAAATATTTTTTTTCACTGTGAATCTGTATCATTCTTCCCTGTATACAGTTTTCTTCAGCTTATTCATTGTTTGCAAAGTTTGTTATCTGGATATCCTGGCTGTATTAGAACTTCCTGGCTCAGGCCTACCCAGACTCAGTTAGCAGCATTGTTGTTAGCCTGCAACGTGCACTCCTTCAGTTGACTATTGGGTTGCTTAGTAGGTCTATCAAGCAGGCCAATGAACAACTGAAAGAGCTTATGTACCAAGTTAACAATGCTCTTGCAACTTTGTGACAAATTCACAAAAAATTGATTTGCTTAAGAAAACGGTTTGCAGTGAGGCATAATGCCAAACAGGCTGCAAAACAGTTTAAGGCTTCACACTCATGCAATGCCATACATCACATGTGATTCGCACCGCATTGCTGTGCACATCCCATGTGATGTCTGTGCGATGCAAATTCAATAATACAGTTTGTATGGCTAAAATCACATTGCATTGGGAGCAAAATGGTGCAGGACCCTTTTTTTGGTCCTCACTGGAATCCGATCGCATGGGTGTTCAGACCTATGTGATCCAATACCCGTCTGATTTCACAGTTCACACTGCGTTCGGTGAACCGATTTGGGGGTGTCATTAACTTTACATTGACAACTGCAGTGGTTCGCAGAGAGCAGCGTGGACTGGCTTAAGCAGGCCATACACGTTTCGAATTTCGTACGATTTGTCGTTCGATAAACGCAAGCGCCAGTCGTGCACATCGTCGAGTGTACCATCAATGTGATTCGAAAATCGTACGACAAAACACTTCTTCCTTCTGCAAGTATAGGAAGTGATGCAATGTTGTCTTGACCTTTTAACCACACCTCCACTGGGCACTCCCCCTACAGTTAAAAGTCGGATCGTGTCATTTGCGAACAGAGCAATCATTCGCCACAGCATACGACTATTCTCAGCAATAAAATGCCATTCAAGAGGTATAATAGGAATCAGAAAATGGCAGCAATGGTTATTGCATTGATTGCTTTGGAGGAGGAGAAGAAAAAGAAGAAAAATAGAAGGAAGAGCAGAGTGTGGGCCAAAGACTGGCTCATGCAACGAGAGCAATTTTCACATGTAAACCTGCTAACAAACCTCAGAGAAAATAATCCTGAGGATTACCGTAATTATTTGCGGATGACCCAGCAGTCCTTTGACATGCTATTAGCTCTTGTGCAGCCACATATCACCAAACAGGACACCTGCATGAGAAAATCTATTAGTGCAGAGGAGAGGCTCATGGCAACCCTGCGTTTTTTGGCAACAGGCAGGTCTTATGAAGACCTGAAGTTCACCACTGGAATCTCTGCCCAATCCTTGGGAAGAATCATACCTGAGACGTGTCAGGCCATAGTGAAGGTGCTCCAGCCACAGTATTTAAAGGTAATTATAAAAATTACAACTTAAATTAGTAAGAATATTACTGCAAACATAAGTCAAATTTTGTGAGTACATCAATTTTATTAAAAAAATATGTAACTTCCTGTACACGGTTGTCTGAAAAAGTTTGTATTTTCTTAAATCAATACATACCCATTTCCAAAACATTATTATGAAAATATATAATTCTTAAACAATAACCAATAAAAAAGGAACAAATACACCAAAGAAATGCAATAATATTGAGCAACATATCTAGAATTTTTTTTTACAGATTTGTGTATTGGGGGCCATGAAACCAAGAACCTTGAGGTGGTTCAGGACGCACTGACCAGCTTGGGTTTCCCTGTGATTGAGACATATTTGGGTGCCAATATTGGCCAGATGTTACAGGTGGAGCAGATGTTACAGGTGGAGCAGATGTTACAGGTGGAGGAGATGTACATCCCTGATACCCTATTATATCTGTGTTAGGTGTAAGATTGCCCTTTAGTCCAATGGCAATCATTTTATGCATTAAAGCTTCACAAATGTCTCGTTGCTCCATGGACATTCTCCGTAATTTGTGTGCAACCAGATGACCCACAGCATCACATTCATCATCTTTCTGCTTCATGATAGATGATGCATCCTTCAGCAAACTGGCAGTATCGTAGTCAAGATTTCTCTTCTTTCCTCTTTGAGTTCTCTGAGTTGATGTTCCTGGCTGCTCTGATACTGGGCTTGGTGTATCCTATAGAAACCAAAAAAATTATGAAGAAAATATGATCACTAATTATCATTAAAACATGTTTTAATTTTTTTCTATCTTGCCAACAGTTTCCTTCTAAATCTGAAGAATGGAAAGAAGTTGCCAAAGAATTCCAGGACATGTGGAATTTCCCCAATTGTGGTGGCGCAATTGATGGGAAACATGTGAGAATTACACCACCAGCACATTCAGGATCCTATTTTTACAACTATAAAGGGTTCTTCAGCATAATTCTAATGGCAATTGTGAATGCCAAATATGAATTTATGTACTTGGATATAGGGAAAAATGGAAGAAACTCGGATGGAGGTGTGATAGAGCGCAGTCCATTTATGCATCGATTAAAAGAAGGAATGTTGCATCTTCCATCTTCCAGTGAGACAGTTGAGGGCCTTAATTTTGTGTTCATTGGGGACGATGCATTTGCCTTACATGAACACCTGTTGAAACCCTATCCCTTGCGCAATTTAACTGCTCCCCAGAAAATCTTTAATTATAGATTGTCTAGGGCGAGAAGGGTGGTAGAAAATGCATTTGGGATCATGGCCAGCAGATTCCGCATTTTCCACACCGCCATTAATGTTACAGTTGAAAAAATTGACATAATAGTGGAGTGCTGCTGTATGTTACACAATTATTTAAGAAGCACAACTGTGTCATATATGCCATCAACTGCAGTTGATATTGAAGATCTTACCAGTGGCACAATTGTGCCAGGTGATTGGCGAAATGACAGCAGTGGCATGGTAAATTTAGCTCCTGCAAGGCCTAGGCTACCAACTGCAAATGCACGTCAAAATCGCATTCATTACACAGATTATTTTATGGGTAGTGGTGCAGTTGCATGGCAGGATCGCATATAATCATATGTATTATATTTTGTAAGAAATGACTTGCTCTAAATAAAGACAGCTTAATAAATCATATACAATATATGAGTATTCTTTATTCTAGTTTTTGTTACATTCTACTATGACTGGCCCATGAGGCAGAAGGACCCCTGACCCTATAGTTGTTTCATTGGGCCCTCCAACCCCCCCCCCCAAAGAAAAAATATTGTGAATTAAACGATAATTTGGATATACCTGTGTCTGAGTCTGTGTCTGTGTCTGTGACATTTCCTCTGCTTCTGGGTCAGATATCAAACTGGAGTCTGATGCTGCACTTGGTGGCAGAGTGCAATGGGACTCTCTTGGATCATCTGTGTCAGCAAGAAACATCAGGTCTTTGAAGTACCACAAACGTGGGACATAGACATCATCAGCCCCTGCTCCAGATTTCTTGGATGCTTGTATTTTTTTATACTCCTTTTTAAAAACAGTCCGCAAGTTAGCAATCTTGTGCTTTACATATAGGTCATTTGGATCTTTGCAAACCTCTTTACATAGCTCCTTTAGTTCTTTGATGGCCTCATCACGCTTATATCTATTAGAATAATCCCTGGATTTCACATCCCATAAGCACGAAAATTCTCTGTATTTATCAATGAATTGGGGAAGGAACTCAGTAGATGTGAATGTGAGAGGCATTTTCCTTTAAAAAAAAAAAAAAAAATATATATATATTTTACTAAGTTACCTTGCAAAGCCTTGTTATACATGTGTAAAATATAACACATAATGATTTTGCAAATTAATAATGACTAAATAAGAAGAATAAATAATACTTAAGACAATAGAACTAACACGATATGCAAGTTTCATGCAGCCTGTTCATATAATGGATGAGCCATGTGCCATGAATCGTGACTGAGATAAATTTGGACAGGAGTGAGGTCTAATTTTTAGCCTTTTTGAACAGCTCCTATACTGCAAAAGGACTTCTATCAGTAATAAAATAGCATATATTTACATTATAACACAGTATTTCCGTAGAAAAAGTGAAATATGCAATGGAGAGTCAGCATTTTGAACTTACCTCAGGGATGTGTGTTCAGCGTTCTCTGCACGAATAGACTTTCCTACGTCCCGAAAAGTCGCTGCATATTCGTGCAATGCGCACGTGCGTTATATACCATGTACAGGCCCCGCCTCTTCTTTCTTTCGGGGGCTTGTGGGAGAAATCATGGCAGAGGGACAAGACATGGCAGCTTCTCAGAGCGAAAGATCTGGGACAGATGAGGAGCAGGAAATCGTGGAGGTGGAAGAAGGTCACCAGACAACCATTGTGACAAGCCCCAGGAAGAAGAAAGCCACCAACATGTCTTTGGAGGAGATGGTGGACATGGTGAACATTCTTCAAAAGAAGGATTATGACTGTCGGAAGCAAGTCTACCCTAAAAAAAATGTGAGAAAAGATCAAATTCTGGAGAAAGTTCTACGTGTCCTACAGAAAAACCATGGTGTTGAACGCACTAAAGATCAAGTGAGAAAACGCTGGTCTGACTTAAAATCCAGAGAATCCCATCAGCTAAGGAAAATCAAGAAAATTCTTCAAAAAAGTAAGTATAAACTTTTTAACAAGAATGTATGATGTTCTTGGGTTTTTCTGTGTGAGTGTATGTTCTGTATATGCCATGTGACATGTGCATGCAGAGAGTGCATACTACACAGCTTGCATCATTGTGATTTTCTATGCATATCTATAGTGTATTTTTGTCTTCTATACAGAAATAATATGCATAGTGTGATTGCATTTAAATATATGTATAGTATTTGAAGTTAAATACATGTATTTATTAATTTTCAAAGGACATTCTAGAAAGGCCCATGCAGAGGCGGGAAATGAACAGCAGACAAGTGCAGAGTCTGAGATGACGACTGACACAACACTGATATGTCTCACACCAGTTGAAGGCAGTGATTGGAGCAGCATTGCCACCAGTTCAGGTACATAACCAAATGTCACATAAACGTATGCTCATTATAACGTTTAGACTGTGATTTTTATGATTTTTCATGTTTTCTTATAGGCTTTACAATGTCTACTGCTGGCAGTTCTTCATTCACTTCTGCATCTGCAAACCGCATGATTGCTGATTTAATGCAAATCAATTCAGATATTGAGAAAGTTTGCAATAAAATGAAATCGTTTCAAGGCAGGATTTCTGATGTGATAGACCAATTAGCAAAGGTTTAAATACTCTGGAAACAAAAATTTTTTTTTAAGACCATGTTTCGTTATGGCACTTTAAAAAATAAAAATGGTTGTTATAAAGTAGGGGCCCATTCACACTGTCCGCATGCACCCACGTACTCCATTCTGCTGAAAGGGGCGTCCACGCCCAAATCCCCTATGAGCAGGTGTCTGACAGCTCTTTCTCTGCTCTTTGTGCAGAGACAGAGCTGTCAGAACCCCACCGTTCTCTTTTGGGGACCACCAGTCCATTTTCATCATATCCATCCGATCCGCCTGACAGATGTAAATGATAATTTCCATCCGTCAGGCTTTGATCGGGTCGGATAGCAGCGGATGTCAGTGGACATGTTTCCACTGACATTCGCTGCCCTATGGGGATGCATGGAACATTCCAATGAGTTCCGCCTGACAACATGACAGGCGAATCTCATTGGATTGTGTGAAAGGGCCCTTGCTCTGACTTGCACTTTATTAAAAATAAAATTGCACTATGTGACTGTTTATGTACTTTTGCACTGTTAAATTTTGGCTGTATGTACATATTTACTAACTATATTCATGTACATATGTACAAGCTTTTAAGATCCTAAATAGGGAAATGTTTGTGTGCTGGACATGCGCAACTACGCTTTTTGTTTATTGTTCATCAATAAATTGATGGTTATTTTGAAATTGGTTTCAAGTGTCTTTATTTCATGCATTATGTGATATCAACTGTATACACAGCTATTGATCTTTATGGTAGTATAGACAATGACATTCTCATCAAAATAATCTACTGTTAAAATGACAATTAGGATAACCATATGTTATTAATGACAAACAATATTGGAACATATACATCCTGCAGAAAGAAAACTTGCTGTACCATTTATTCTGCAGCTGTACAACAATGCAGTGGGTCCGTTTATTGAAAAAAGGTGTTAAAAGTCATTTTGCAATACACATACTTTTGTGTTTACACTTTTCATGCACACATATTGGCCTCTTAGCAGAGTTTGCTTGAACATATAATATTTGATGTATTGCGGTTTTTCGGCAGAACAGTCGTCCGTGTTGATATTCTTTTTATTTACCTTCCGGGTCATTCTTTTCGGAAACATGCGCAGTTGTGTGTTGTTCTGTGGAATCGAACGACTAAACCACTAATGATACGAAAATTGGACAAATTTCGCGGAAAAACCCAACATGTTGGATATGTGAATTTTTGCTGTCGTACGAAAAACGCATAGTTTACATACCACACTAACGATAAGAAAATCGTTCGATAACACTGGCATTTACGATTTTCGGACGATATTCGTATCGTCTATGGCCTGCTTTAGGGTGTACATACAGTTCAATATGTAAAAAAATAAACCAAAAAAAACCCCACCCCTTTAGACAAGCAGGGATACCAATTGGTTATTGGCAGGAAGGAAGAAAACCCCTTTCAATAGTCAGCAATGCAGCATTCTTCGCAATAGCCCCCAACGTTCAGGCGCTCTTCCTGTTACTGACCACTAATATATAGTATTTCATATTTTTTCCATTGTACCTAATTAAAAAAAACCTTTAGGTTTTCATTTTATTTCAAATATTCTCATTTTTTTTATTATAAAAACCAATTGAAATCCACTATAAGATTATTAACCCTTGGTAATTCACGTTTTAATTTGTCCAAAACATGATTTCACTTCATAGCCTATTCTTCACTTCTCATGCAGGCAAAGCTCTCTTCTCAAGAACACAGTGAGTCGGCGCACAATAGAAGAGATCTCAGAAGAAACTCAGACCGAGCCAACCAATGTCACAGTCGCAGCAAGACCTCTCGAAATATGATAAAAACAGGTCTCACCATAAATATATACAAATGTTAAGAAAGACCAAATAAATACTCTATAAGCAGATAAAAGGTCAGCAGGTAAAACAAAAAGCATATAAAATCCAACTCCGATTCCTTAAAAAATTTCTATATACGTCAAAGATATACGAAGATAGGAAAATATATCCGACTTGTAAACAATTCCCATAGGGTCAACCTATAATCAAAGGAGATATTATACAACGTATATGATGCGATCCAATTCCTTGACGCTAATCGTAAAATTGTAATCTAAAATCTCTGTTCCCAGTGGAATTATGGCTTCCTTTCCTAAAACAACACAATATGAGATGAAACAAGCTAGATAGTCGCACCAGCCGACTGAATCGCAATTATGGTTCGTTAATTCACGAATATTGCCAATATTCTCACAAATGAATCAGTATTGATATATGTGTAACCAAACATCAAAAATCAACTAGTAAGTAAATAAATAGTGTTGTGATATATCAATGCATAATTATCATAAAATCATCAAATACCCATAGATAACCAAAGATGAAAAGGATATGTAAAATTAAAAAAATACGTATACAATCATGATTAATAATTCCAAGTGCATAAATAAATCTGGTGCAGTGATCAAATAAATATAAATCAGTATTTCTATGTGCAGTCAACAGTCCATGTGCATATAAAGCTCTCTTCTGCTGTCTAATAGAGATGTATAGAACTGTTCGCCGGCGAACAGTTCCCGGCGAACTTAGCATGTTCGCGTTCGCCGCTGCCGGCGAACATATGCGATGTTCGGTCCGCCCCCCATAAGACATCATTGAGGCAAACTTTGACCCTGAACTTTACAGTCAGCAGACACATTTCCAGCCAATCAGCGTACCTCCCTCCCACACCCTCCCACCTCCTATAAATAAGCAAGGGCAGCATCCATCTTAGATCATTCTGAAGCAGTGTGTGTAGTGAGAGTAGGGAGAGCTGCTGCTGCTGCTGCTGCTGCTGTTAAGCTAGGGACAGTTAGTCAGTGTTCCTGGTCTTGCAGTGTTCTTGGTCCACTACTGCTGTAATATCAGCACCCCAAAAAGCCCTTCTAAGGGCTGGTATTTGTGTTTTTTTTTTTTTTTTCATATATATATATATATATATATATATATATATATATATATACCTAGCGTCCCCAAAAGCCCTTTTAAGGGCTGGTAATTGAGTTGTTTCTTCATATATATATATATATCTATATCTATCTAGTGTCCCCAAAAGCCCTTTTAAGGGCTGGTAATTGAGGATTTTTTTATTTATATATATACATATATATATATATATAGTGTCCCCAAAAGCCCTTTTAAGGGCTGGTAAGGTAATAGATTTTTTTCTTTATATATATATATATATATATATATATATATATCTATTGTACACTGCAGTTGCCTGCCCGCTGTGTGTGAGAGGCCACAGACCTACCACAGACTGTACTGTGTGCACACCACACTCATTTTGGGTGGCACAGGCACAGTACCTGGCATTTTAAAAAATATTTTTTTTTCCTCTGTCATAATTGCAGTGAGTGCTGTGTCAGGTCCACAGAGTGCACTGTACCCACTGCAGTGCACTGCCCACCACTGATATATATACGTTGGCACAGCATCTTGTTGCAATAAATTGAAAAAAAAAATATTTTTTATTATTGCAGTTGCCTGGGCTGCCAGTGACTGTCAGGTCCACAGAGTGTACTGTGCCCACTGCAGTGCCACTGTGTGCCCACCCACCACTGATATATAAGGTGGCACAGCAGCTTGCAAAGTAAAAAAAATATATATATTTTTTTAAATTGCAGTTGCCTGGGTGCCAGTGACTGCTGTCAGGTCCACAGAGAGTGTACTGTGCCACTGCCCACCCACCACTGATATATAAGGTGGCACAGCAGCTTGCAAAGTAAAAAAAAATATATATATTTTTTAAATTGCAGTTGCCTGGGTGCCAGTGACTGCTGTCAGGTCCACAGAGAGTGTACTGTGCCACTGCCCACCCACCACTGATATATAAGGTGGCACAGCAGCTTGCAAAGTAAAAAAAAAATATATATTTTTTTAAATTGCAGTTGCCTGGGTGCCAGTGACTGCTGTCAGGTCCACAGAGAGTGTACTGTGCCACTGCCCACCCACCACTGATATATAAGGTGGCACAGCAGCTTGCAAAGTAAAATAAAATATATTTTTTTTAAATTGCAGTTGCCTGGGTGCCAGTGACTGCTGTCAGGTCCACAGAGAGTGTACTGTGCCACTGCCCACCCACCACTGATATATAAGGTGGCACAGCAGCTTGCAAAGTAAAAAAAAATATATATTTTTTTAAATTGCAGTTGCCTGGGTTCCAGTGACTGCTGTCAGGTCCACAGAGAGTGTACTGTGCCACTGCCCACCCACCACTGATATATAAAGTGGCACAGCAGCTTGCAAAGTAAAAAAATATATATATATTTTTTAAATTGCAGTTGCCTGGGTGCCAGTGACTGCTGTCAGGTCCACAGAGAGTTTACTGTGCCACTGCCCACCCACCACTGATATATAAAGTGGCACAGCAGCTTGCAAAGTAAAAAAAATATATATATATTTTTTAAATTGCAGTTGCCTGGGTGCCAGTGACTGCTGCCAGGTCCACAGAGAGTGTACTGTGCCACTGCCCACCCACCACTGATATATATGCCTGCAAGAGAAAAAGCCAGCCGCAGAGAAGCCGTATTCCTGAAAATATAAGAAAAATGCTTTTTTTTAGGGGTTCTGGACATGCTACAGAGCTGAAACTTGACAGGTACACTTTTTAGACCCCCCAGACACTAAATACAAAAAATGACATGCCTGCCTAAAAAAATGCCCGATAAATGCCTGCAAGAGAAAAAGACAGCCGCAGAGAAGCCGTATTCCTGAAAATATAAGAAAAATGCTGTTTTTTAGGGGTTCTGGACATGCTACAGAGCTGAAACTTGACAGGTACACTTTTTAGACCCCCCAGACACTAAATACAAAAAATGACATGCCTGCCTAAAAAAATGCCCGATAAATGCCTGCAAGAGAAAAAGACAGCCGCAGAGAAGCCGTATTCCTGAAAATATAAGAAAAATGCTGTTTTTTAGGGGTTCTGGACATGCTACAGAGCTGAAACTTGACAGGTACACTTTTTAGACCCCCCAGACACTAAATACAAAAAATGACATGCCTGCCTAAAAAAATGCCCGATAAATGCCTGCAAGAGAAAAAGACAGCCACAGAGAAGCCGTATTACTGAAAATATAAGAAAAATGCTGTTTTTTAGGGGTTCTGGACATGCTACAGAGCTGAAACTTGACAGGTACACTTTTTAGACCCCCCAGACACTAAATACAAAAAATGACATGCCTGCCTAAAAAAATGCCCGATAAATGCCTGCAAGAGAAAAAGACAGCCGCAGAGAAGCCGTATTACTGAAAATATAAGAAAAATGCTGTTTTTTAGGGGTTCTGGACATGCTACAGAGCTGAAACTTGACAGGTACACTTTTTAGACCCCCCAGACACTAAATACAAAAAATGACATGCCTGCCTAAAAAAATGCCCGATAAATGCCTGCAAGAGAAAAAGACAGCCGCAGAGAAGCCGTATTACTGAAAATATAAGAAAAATGCTGTTTTTAGGGGTTCTGGACATGCTACAGAGCTGAAACTTGACAGGTACACTTTTTAGACCCCCCAGACACTAAATACAAAAAATGACATGCCTGCCTAAAAAAATGCCCGATAAATGCCTGCAAGAGAAAAAGACAGCCGCAGAGAAGCCGTATTACTGAAAATATAAGAAAAATGCTGTTTTTTAGGGGTTCTGGACATGCTACAGAGCTGAAACTTGACAGGTACACTTTTTAGACCCCCCAGACACTAAATACAAAAAATGACATGCCTGCCTAAAAAAATGCCCGCTAAATGCCTGCAAGAGAAAAAGCCAGCCGCAGAGAAGCCATATTCCTGAAAATATAAGAAAAATGCTGTTTTTTAGGGGTTCTGGACATGCTACAGAGCTGAAACTTCACAGGTACACTTTTTAGACCCCCCAGATGCTAAATCCAAAGAAATTTTTTATTTTTATTTTTTTTTAATTTTTCCAATAATTGGCTCTCTATCAAAAAATTATAATTTTTAAGAACTTTTTTTTGCGTGATCCCTCTCCGGCATGCCACAGTCCAGGTGTTAGTCCCCTTGAAACAACTTTTCCATCACTATTGTGGCCAGAAAGAGTCCCTGTGTGTTTTAAAATTCGCCTGCCTATTGAAGTCTATGGCGGTTCGCCGGTTCGCGAACATTTGCCGATGTTCGCGTTCGCCGTTCGCGAACGGCGAATTTTAGGTTCGCGACATCACTACTGTCTAACATTCTAGGTTGTGGGTGGGACAAGGCCATCCTGCATTGTATGCAATGACATCAGGGAGCTTGGCGGCGAAATTAAGCCGCTTTAGGGGACCGGTCACACAAAGAGAAATAAGGCTGCTGGAGCGAAGAATAAGATATGTATTGTGATGAAGTTCTGTCACTGTGGAATTGGTCAAGAAAAGTACACAGGATTTACACATTTGCTGAGTGCAGGACACAGGATTTACACGTTTGCTGAGTGGAGAAAACTGCTTTTGCAGCTTTCTCCAGATTTTGGTATTCCTGGGTTGGGTTCCAATAGTATCTTGGGCAGGATGGAATCTCCAACCCAGTGTCTGGGTTTTGTGGAGGACCAGCAGGGTGCGTTCTCGGGTGCACACAGACCTTATAATAGAGGCTTTGGAATACTTCAAGGCTCTACACCCAAGGAGGAGCCCTCTTCCAGAGCCAGAGAGCAGCGCGTTGGAGTGAAGAACCGTCTGCACTGAAGAACCTGCGGATGGGTGACCAGCATAAAGAGCAGAGATACTGTGATTAAAGCTGAGTGATTGCTTAAGAGCCAGATGGGCTTGCATTTTTCATTTGTATCTTGTGCTGGAGAAGAGCCCCTGTGTGGGAAACCTTATGTTTTATGGACTTTCCATTTTCCTGTCAATAAAAGTGGGCTACCAGCCCTTTATATATACAGTAGTTCCTGGCTGACGTGAACTTACTTAAAAACCCATCTACCACTAGATTTAAACATGTCCCATGTCTCAGTATATACAGTATTTGTACTTATTATTCCCCAAGTAAAACAAGCATTTACCTCATGCAGTTTGAAGGGGGCACCACTAGATGGGTACATTTAAAGGCAGCCTGCAGTTAAGCTTTGATATATTAAAACTCTATCTAAATACATATTAGTATATTGCCCACATTAATGTATCCCTTTACATATTACCAATATCCCCAAATTGTGATTTGGGAATTTTGTAAGAACTAAAATACAAAAACTGTTTATATCGGATTTAAAAACTCTCCATACTGATTAATTGAAACAATTATTTTAACAAATAGAAATACCCACTAAAAAGGGTTTGTATGTACTGTTAAAATCATCCAAAACATTTTTAGAGACCCCATCCTTAGTGTCTAAATAGTGTATGCCTTGACTTGTCTGACTTAGACCTTCTCACTGGTGTTAAATCCCATTTATTAGACCAGCATCAAAGTTTTAATGGTCATTAGAGGCTTTAGTACTGGATTGGTAAATGGTAGGGCTTAGGACTACCTTGGATAAGTTGAGGCCTAGACCTAAGTCCCAACCAAACAACCTATTTAATAGTCCAACACAAAAATGTCTGTAGGTAAGTATTAGATTGTTGAATGATGGGGCTTAGGTGCATGTCAGACAATTTGAGCCCTATAGAACCAAGAATTGGGGCTCACTGAAAATGTATGTGTAGCGCAACCCCCACCAGGAGTCGCTTGAATATTGTTGGTACATCACTCTGCCTTTTCAACCTCCAGAACAGACTCAACCCCACTGGCACTCCTGGTAAAATGTGAGTGTAACAACAGAAGAAAAATGGACACAGGTTGTAGTAAACACAAAAATTACTTTTACTAAAACTCCCTTAAAGAGGAGAAAAAAAGGCGTTATGAAGATGCGAATATAAAACAAGGAGGTAAATGTTATCAAAGGATCCTCCAATCAACTCAGTCTGCTCTCGGAGAACTCCTTTAAGTGAACAACCCCAAGAGCAGAGGAAAACTCACTTAACCTCCCTGGCGGTATGATTAGGTCAGGAATTCTGTACCAAAAGCGGTACAATTTTTTGCATGGAAATTTGGCGTTATGTATTATAGGCCTACAATTCTTAGTAATTACTGACTTAAACCTGACCAAAACAAGACTCTAGTAGACATCCCAGATGTGATAAATTTGAAACACAAACGCATGAATTATAATATAATCAATAATATAATTTTATTATATAATATATAATATAATATTTAATATATTATATAATAAAATTATATTATTGATTAGATTATAATTCATGCGTTATATAATATATATATATATATATATATATATATGTGTGTATATATATATATATATATATATATATATATATATATATATATATATACACACACACACACACACACACACTATATATATATATATATATATATATAAATAATATAAATGTTATGTGTTTTTGTTTTGTGCAACATCAACATTTGAATTTCCCTCCCAGTCCTGCTCCCATGCACCATTGCTGCTGCAGGGAACTGAACTAGGAAGTCATCAGACCGACGGACGAGCGGCGGGGATCTCGGCTGGCGATCACAGCAATGGGAGATCATCGCTGGATCGCCAGGAGAAGGTAAGGGACACCGCTGCAGGCTCTGCACATCCACCCCGAGCGTGACTCGGGGATACCGATAGTAGCATAGAAAATCCACTCCGAGTCACGCTCGGGTATCCTGCTAAGGGGGTTAAGCATAACAGATTTAAATAGTAAATAGCAACCCACAGAGACAATTGTCAATCTCACTTAAAGTGGGCTATATGGGTCCAGGCAGGAGGAGGGCAGAGGAATGACCCTATTCCTCAGTCAGTACTGTCCCTTCTTCACCCCAGCATCACAGTCCCAAACAATCAGCCTGAACACAGTAAACTATTCAGTGCAATGAATTAACCCACGCCTGTAGTAACTAAAGTCCCAAATATAGACAGGGCCCTTTTGAGGTTAAATAACTTTAAGATGGTACACTTGATGTCCTTCTTTGGTGAAGGAACAGAGAACATCCAGAGAAGACTTGATAAATAGAAGAGCTTGAATTGTGTGAGGGATCTTCAATTAAATCAAGCAGCACTATTACTGTTGAGGAGATTGTATCAGTACCACAGATTCTCCTGGTAGAGCGATGCAGAAATAAAGGCAGTGGTTCAGTGCTTTGTCTTAAGAGAGATTTAGGCAGGTGTCCTCTCACCAATCCTGGAGTGATATCCCCAGCGAATGTTCAGGAACAGACAATCTCTTCAGGTGACCCAACTGGTCACCTCACCCTGGAACGATCCACTCAGCCGATGCAGGTGCATCTAGACATGCACCCGGGATCCTCCTTTATTCAGGCTGGTCATTTGAAGCACAGCGGTAAGTCAACTGGGAAGATAGCAGCTCTCCCTCTAACTTGCATCCAGTCTCTTCTCGTAGGGAACTGACTCTCCTGCCAGCCAAAATTGATGCTTTTTCTCCTCCTCCTTTCAGAGAACCATGGGATGTGTAGGTCTGTCCTAACATAAGTGTTTATGGAGCCATTGCAGGTGAGGACTACATGCCCCAGAATGCTTTGCACATTTCTGCTGAGTGGCTCCCTTCTTCCTGCCAATGAGGATGCAGTGGGAAGGAGCAGAACAACACAGAGTCAGTGTCTTATGAGGAGAAGGGGGGGGGGGGGAGAAATCCCCCGCGGATACTGACAGGCTCCTCTCCTTCAGTTAGAGCCTCGGTCAGCTTGGCATGGTGCGGAAGACGCGAGGCACCCACTACATATGGATGATTACAAACACACACTTGCAGGCAAATTATGGTTGCTACTTTACATTATTGTTTCTTTAACCACTTTACCACTGGAGGATTTTGCTGTCTTACGTCAGGGCCACTTTTTGCGATTCCGCGCTGTGCAAATTTAACTGACAATTGCGCGGTCGTGCAACGCCGTACCCAAACGAAATTTACGTCCTTTTTTTCCCACAAACAGAGCTTTCTTTTGGTGGCATTTGATCACCTGTGCGATTTTTACTTTTTGCGCTATAAACAAAAAAAGAGCGTTTATTTTGAAGAAAGAATAATATTTTTAAAAATTTTTTATATGAAATTCCCCCCCCAAAAAAATGTAAAAATCAAATTTTTTTTACATTTTTGGCCAATTTGTTTTCTGATACCTATGTTTGGTAAAAAAAAATCACAATAAGCGTATTTTGATTGGTTTGCGCAAAAGTTATTGCGTTTACTAACAAAGGGAAATATTTCTGTCATTTTTGGTGTTTTTTTTTTTAACGCGTAATGGCGGCGATCTGCGTTTTTTTTTTGCGGGACTGTGACATTGCGGCGGACAGATCGGACCCTTGACTGACATTTTTGACACTTTTGGGGGTACCAGTGACATTACTGCAGTAATCAGTGCTATATATATGCACTGTTACTGTAAAAATGATACTGGCAGGGAAGGGGTTAATTTTATTGGAGAGGGAGGGGTTAATGTATGCCTGGTGCTTACTGACGTGTGGGGGGGGGGAGGTGACTGAGTGACACAAGGACAGATCGAGGGTTCAGCTATGCTGAACCCTGCAATCTGACCCTGCCTGTCACTTAGGAGATCCGCCCGCTCTGTTTACACAAGCGGGCGGATCTCCAAACTCGATTCCCCGATGATCGGGGAAGAGCAGCGGCGATCGCCGCCGCTCCTCCCCTGGCCCGACTCCCACTGTGACTGAAAACAGCGGGAGCGACCTTCCGGCGGCGCGCGCGTGACGCCGAGAGAGGGGAATGTCTGGTGACGTAGACCTACGTCGCCAGACGATAACGAGCCACTGTGCCACAGTAGCAGCACAGTGAGCAGTTGGGAAGTGGTTAAACAGTTAAATAAAAAAAAAGACAGCTATGTTAGTGTCTAAGAAATTATTCATTCCAACTTGGTTTATGTTTTCAATATTGCCTAAGCAGGAACCAAGTTTATCGGACTATGATTTCTCAAAAATCAAGTCCAGAACTGCAAAATATTAAGGCAAGCCCATGTCAGGGATGCCAGAGGTATGCATGGAAAGTAGTGACGATACTAGTTACTCAGCTGACATTTACAAACTTGACGTGTTGAGTTGTACTTTGCCACGTTAGGTTTAGCAGGAAAATATCAGTTCATCTCCAGTACTTGGGTCTTTGTTGAACTATCTCTGCAATGGCAGCTTGACATGTGTCCGTTCCTGAAAGGCCACAAGTTGATCCAAGTCAAGTTTTCCTATTCTTAAGAAAAGTTATGAATTTGGTCACATTTATGCATTTTAACATTCATTAAAGGCCATCTCGTCATCAATGAGACATGCTACAGTGTGCTACCATGACCCAGGCAGAGAATATAAAACGCTCCCTTAGTGTGAGGATATTTAGATGATTTAAATGCCCGTTTTCACTATGGAAGGAAGACAGCCGAGCAGGTAAGAAATTTAAAATTAATGTGATGTATGGCTTTTAAAACTGATTGCGGGAGGTATATTAATTCCTTTGTATGTTCTTTGGGTCACAGTATATCCAAATTCCATTTTGTGCTCATCTTCTGGATATCTACAATGCATCTATGGTATCGGCCTGGGCTGACTCTGGTAAGTGTCAAACAGGTACTGTAAAATGTGCTGTGTATATATATAGATATATGTATCTAAATATATTGTATAGACACCCAGGTGGTGAACAAAGCAAATGTATGCAGCTGAATAACAGCTAAAATGTGAATGTTGACTCACAAATTGAAAACATTTTGATGCAAGGATCCATTATTGACACTGGCAGATAAGATCAGAAACCACCTTTCTCTGAGAATATTCAAACTGTGTATAGCTATTATAATATAATGCATAATAAATACACTTGCATGCAGGCTCCTAAAGTACCTATTGTGGTCAAGGGTTTGTACTTATTGAGGGGATGTCTGCGGATACAGCAGTTTACACAAATCTGGAGGTGACCATGGCATATTATGTAGTCACAGGGTTTCTTGTGTCTACAGTTTTCTCACTTCTACAAATCAACATTTCCAGCTGGAAACAATGGGTACTTCAGGAGCCTGCACAAGCATAATGGAAACAATAGGTAATGAAAATAATGACAAACATAATTCATTGTCCACTTGATTTAGAATATCAGATTTGCCAGAAAGGTGCAAATAACTGGTCTTTGTTGAAATGGGAATTTGCAGAGATTTAAGCGAACATGATATCACAAAGAGCATGGGATTTAGGATTATTATACATTGTTTTCTTAGGAAATAAGCTTGGGAAGCATTTGAGATAAACATGGAACATTGTGTCTTTACATTCTCTACTGGAGGCCAGCATATGGATTATTATTTACCTATTTTCATTAGTTTTTTTTTTTGTTTTCAGAATTCTAGTATTTAGGCATCTTCTTATATCTGCTGCCATGTAATCAGTGTATGTTTCCTAGCAACATATTAAGATGCTGAACTCAATAATAAAAGACAAACACATAAGCTTTTTGTAGCAATTTTTTGTAGCAAATCAGGCTAAAAATTGACTTATTGCATTTATTTCTCACAATTTGTATATATCACCTGTTTAAGCTGGACAGTGATGGGTTGTGGCAGACAAAATTAGATGGGGTTTGACTGATTAGGGAGATGGAATTTAGACTAACCATCGGAAGACTTTGAAAAACGCTGTGAATTTTGGATTCACAACCACATATACCAATATATCAACATATATTTAAATAAGATACAGAATCATTATTATTCACCCACGTATTGAGTGACTAGGGCAGCTCCTGTCGCTAGCAATCTAGACATTTTTTACCACGTGAACATTTATACAATTTTTTTTTTTTATCCCTTTGAGCATGCCTGTCTTCTTATTTTTCTTATTTTTCTTCTTTGACATCCTATTCTTTGAAAATCTTATTATGCCATTTCCACTTAAATCTAAAGGTCGAAAGGTTCTAAGTTTTCATTTATTTTTTTTTAGTGGAAATAAAAATAGAAAAAAACTTGCATGTAACCAATCAAACGAGTTCCAGGTCCAATGAACACATTTAGATTAGGAATAAAAAAAACAAAACAATGCTTGTGGAACTTGCACAAGTTTATAAGGAAAAAATATATTCAATATATTACTAAGAATTTTACATCACGACTCCAGTCAAAGCATTTTTTTGCAAGGAGTTGCCTGAGATTTCTTGGATCTTAATTATTACACTGGGCACATTATACCCCATACATTATATCCCATACACATTATACCCCATTATACATTATACACACATTATACCCCATACAGGATACAGTCATTAAACTCCTCACTGACGAATCATATAATTTTAATTTACAGCATGGGGTACATTGCTTTATATTTTCAATTATATATTTTTAGTATTACGGAATGTAGACCACTAACAAGGTTACAGGACCTCTTTATTATGGTATATGACCACTGTGTCTTGGGGAGCTTCTCTGATAATCCAGGCTTTGGTCTGACTGGGTGGGAGGCTCAAGTGAAGAAACTGGCCCTTGTATGTGGGTTGAGAAGGTACAAAGGCAGAGAAGGCGTATCATGCTATTAGAGAGAGAATGTGTGAGGTCACTATTTACTGCAAGGAGGCTCATCAATGTTCTAGAGCAGTGTTTCTCAACGCCAGTCTTCAGGGCACACTATCAGGCCAGATTTTAAGTATTATCTTGGGGAGATGCAGACTAGAATACTGCAATCACTGAGCAGCAAATGATATCACCTGTGATGTATTTCAGTTTTCTTGCAAACCTGGCCTGTTAGTGTGCCCTGAGGACAGGAGTTGAGAAACACTGTTCTAGAGAGACAAGCAGCACACTCTCTGACCAGCAGATCATTTATTCAGCAATGAGTACAAAAGTAGCGATTTTCCTGAACTGCTATTTAAACCTTCTATCATACTAAAGCAAGCCAACACTAATATGTGATTTACACACCTTAAAAAAAAAAAAAAACTATGATTGCCATTTAAGTGTGGGGATACCTACTCTTTCCCACCTTATAATCTAAATATAAAAATACTTACATCTGACCTAAACATACACTATATTACCAAAAGTATTGGGATGCCTGCCTTTACACCCACATGAACTTTAATGGCACCCTAGTCTTAGTCTGTTGGGTTCAATGTGGAATTCGCCCACCCTTTGCGATGAACACCTTTGTGATGAATTAGAGAGCAGACTGCAAGCCAGATCTTCCCTCCAACATCAGTGCCTGACCTCACAAATGCGTTTCTGGAATAATGGTCAAACATTCCCATAGACACACTCCTAAACCTTGTGGACAGCCTTTCCAGAAGAGTTGAAGCTGTTATAGCTGCAAAGGTTGGGGCAACTACATATTAAACCCTACGGACCAAGACTATCATGCCATCAAAGTTCATGTGGGTGTAAAGGCAGGCGTCCCAATACTTTTGGTAATATAGTGTATATAAAACAGTTACTGGTAAAGGGCTAAGTGGCTGATATATAGATCCAAACATAAATGACCCTCACAGCTGGAACCAAAAAGTTTGTGCTTATTTGCATGAATACTTCTTTGTAGTGTGCAGCACAATCCAAAGAGAACTCAAAGAAGAATTCATGGATATTTTATAAATATTTACATTGTTCTGGCTTGGACCAATGTAACAATGCATATACTATACCAGGCCACTGCAACTGGAAGCTGGAAATCACTTAAGTAAGCAACACCACTACAATGATCTCCACTTGCTTCTGGACTCCACACTGAGTGTGACATCATTGCACAGTCTCTCCACCTCATCCAAACAGAAAGCACTTTGCATTCATTCAGAAAAGTCTAGCTTAGTGAAATACCCATTTGTATGTGATATTTTAGCATATTGACCTTTATTGCACATGCATGCGTTTCATGATTATTACATTCAATCTTTTCTTACCTGAAAATTATGGTCGGAGTAAGTGTATTAAAAGACAGTACTGTTGATACAGATAGATGATGGAAAGTAAGAATAACATATGTCCATCCAACCAACTTATAAAATTCCACTTAAAACTTTTATTTTAGGTTTGGTTGGGTTCTTTGGGGGTGAATCACATATTGACTGCCAATGGTGAGATTTTCTTTAGCTCCCAAAAGAACATAATAAAAATAAAATACTTTTTTTGGCAGCTGGATAGTTTGACGATATGATAATTCTATATGATGAATAATCCATCAGGGAAGAGTGACAACACTGGCTACTTGTCTCTTCTCTCCTGTTTTAGCCATTAAGCAGCCTCAACAGTCTCTTACCTCTTGCTGCATTTTCTATATTCTAACAAATGAATACGTAGAAATAGTAATATTGGCTGTGGCATGTATGTTACTATACCTGTTTAAGTTGTTTTTTTATTTGTAGAAACTGGTTTCATCCCTCAGATAAAATAGACATCTAGTCAGATAGTCCTCTAAACACTTCACCTCACTTTTTCTTGCTTGTCTCCATTGGTGGCACATATTGATTGATTGCAAATGCTTTGAAAACATTGTGGGTCTGTTCTCTCTAAACAATGTTTGCCTCAAGAGCCTTTAGCGTACAGTTATCTGTTAACCCATATATAAAAGGTTGCTGCCCAATCCGGCTAAAAACTGGGGATCTTAATCTATGGGCAGCCTAAACATATCCCTCAAAAGACCCAGCATGTATAGAAAAATACTTCTCTACCAGAAAAGTATTTCTAATTATCTGTTGTGGACGTACAACTCAGTGGTGTTTATTTTAAAGAAATTGCAATAAATGGTGTTAGTCCAGCCCAGTTTTCTGTTGTTAAAATACTGCATACATCCCTCTCTGATTTTCCACAAAATAGAGAGTTAAGCTGGCTAATGGCTATATAGATGTTTTTTTTTTTTTATCAGGCAGCTGGCTCATCAAAAAAAAAAAAATTGAGTCGGTTCCCATATCCACACATTTGAGGTAGATGGGAGAATACACTAATTGAGTGAAAATATACAGAAAGTCCCATTTGGGAGGAATCAATCACTAGATCAACTCTTTTTGAACGGGAACGGCCATACATGGATCAAAATTCTTCCAGTTCCTGCGAAACCAGCCAAATTTTGATCCATGTATGACCAGCTTAGGAGTTTGGTCAAATTCCCCTGTCAATTTTTCAGGCGGATCTGAGCAGAAGCTCAATGTTACACTACAGACAGGTGGATATAAATGAATGTGCATCAGTTTACAATCCAATTATCCCTAAATCCATCTAGGTCCAAAAAAAAGAAGGAAAAGGTGTGTGTTCTTTTCTGTTTTTTTTTCAGACCTAAAAACGATAACTTGGAGGTAAAATGGTTTAAACAAATGCACATCTGTTTACATCTGCCTGCCAATAGACTCAACATGGGTTTGCTAAGCTCTATTTTTTTTCTCCACTACAATATGGAAGAAAAAACTAAATGGACAGAAATGTCACAAAAGAGACATCTGTTCTGTTCTACTCCAATTTAGCAGGGAATCTGTTCACTTACATTGGTACAGGCAGTCCCCGACTTACGAACATCCGAGTTGCGAACGACTCCTACTTACGAACGGGGGCGTGACGAACGACTCCTACTTACGAACGGTGGCGGCGCACGCGTGACGTCACTGCTGGCTTCTTCCGGCTTCTTCTCGCTCTTGTGCTGGATAGCATCCATCTTAGTGCCGGCCACAATGCACGCTGCATGTACTACATGTACTGATTGCCCCACACTGCCCAGAAGCATCCCACTGCACAGGCAGAAGCTGGTGGAACTGTCTGGAAACTGGTGAGATTACATTACTCTGTATTGGGAGCAGGACCACTGTATTGTACTTGTACTTCTAGCTTTGTTGAATGTAACTATCCTTCTGGGTCTCTTTTAGCCTTTTAGTTTTGGCTAGTACAGTACTGTATGATGTGGGGTTAGAGCCACAATGAGGTTTGTACTGCTGTCTGTATCCTTATGAATTTTTTGGGCTGGAGTTACACTTAAAAAAGTACATGTTCCGACTTACAAACAAATTCGACTTAAGAACAAATCTACAGTCCCTATTGCAGTGGCGTAGCGTGGGTTGTCAGCACCCGGGGCAAGGCAAGTAATTTGCGCCCCCTAACCCGTGGGATTTTAGCACTCGAGTCTCTTCCACTAGATTAGTTAAAGAAACCCTTACCCCCTAAGCATGTGTATTGTTTGTTATGAAAATACTGATGTAATTAAAGTAAAATGCATCTAAATACAAGTTTGAAGTGACCAGCGTGCCCCCTTTCAAGGCAGAGAGACCAGCGTGCCCCCTTTCAATGCAGAATGACCAGCGTGCCCCCTTTCAATGCAGAGTGACAAGTGTGCCCCCATTCAATGCAAAGAGACCAGCGTGCCCCCTTTCAATGCAGAGTGACCAGCGTGCCCCCTTCCAATGCAGAGAGACCAGTGTGCCCCCTTTCAATGCAGAGTGACCAGCATGCCCCCTTTCAATGCAGAATGACCAGCGTGCCCCCTTTCAATGCAGAATGACCAGCGTGCCCCCTTTCAATGCAGAGAGACCATCGTGCCCCCTTTCAATGCAGAATGACCAGCATGCCCCCTATATATGCAGAGAGACAAGCGTGCCCCCCTTCAATGCAGAGAGATCATTGTACCCCCTTTCAATGCAGAGAGACCAGCCTGCCCCCTTCAATACAGAGACTTACCTGCAGTGGCCGCTTCTCCTCAGTTCCCCGCGTCTCCTCGAGTCCTCCCGCCTCCTCCTCGGCCAATGGCATGCGTTCGCCTTTCGGCCAATAAGGAAGGATTGGCCAGGAGGAGGATCCATGTGACAATAGTGAATTTTCATTTGCTATTGTCACACAATGGGTGGGCTCAGGGCGCCCTGGGTCCACCCTTTTTTGAAGCCTATTAGAGCCCCTGGCTCTAATCAGGTGATTTAAAAAAAAAAAAAAACCCACTCTGTGACAGCGCCAGGCTGCTGACTCACTCGCTGCTAAACTGACTGAGCAGTGAGGAGAGGCAGCATAGGCGGGGCTTGGCTTGCAACGCCACCCCACCCTACACCAATGGACAGGTGAGGCACAGTCCAGCCCCGACCTGCCATTTTCAGCCATAGAGCGGCCGTGCTGGACATCTTCCAGTCTAAAGATGGAGGCAGCCGCAGACAGTGTGTGAACTGTGTATGTCAGACAGACAGAGTGACACTGCGGATGCGCCCCCCCAGATGTTGCACCCGGTGCGGCTGGCCCCCCCTGCACCCCCCGCGCTACGCCACTGCCCTATTGTGTTCGTAACCCGGGTACCGCCTGTATATTTAACAGACCAAACAGGAGCGAAAAAAAAGTTTGTTGTTAGGGTGTGTATTTTACTTTAAGGTTAGTATTTTACAAAACTCGCTTTTCTCAATCATGCGGTCAGCTGTAATCGACCAAGTGCCAGCGAATTAGTGCAATATTAGTAATCCCTGACTTCTGAGAGGTTAAACGGCCACAATGCTTTACAACTTTTTATTAAATAAGATATTACTGTGAAGTGATGTAAGATGACTGAGTCAATGAAAGTGTGTATTACAGTCACAGTCTGGGGCAAATGTTTACACCTGTTGCCTTCAGCTTGTGCATAATTTATAGAGTATGGTTCCTCAATTTTGTACAATGCTTATCTCCTTCTCCAGTCCTCTGGGAAAACGGACCACTGTCTCATCCTGCTCAACAGTTGCTTGGTTGAATTCGACCGAAGGGAGGAGCTCGCCTTTCTGAAGCCTCTATTGGAGAAGCCTTCTATAAAAAGGTCCTTCCGGAATGGCGTTGGATCGGGATTTAAAAAAAATTCCTTCAGAAGGGCAAAATCCTAACAAAGTGTTCTCACAAAGGCCCATTTCACACACTGGAAGAATTCCTTTTATAGATGAACTGAAAGTGGACCTATTCTGCAAAATCCAAAATTATACTTTTAATACTACAGTAGAAGTAAACACTGGATTGTAATGTAAAGCTATTGTCACATCCATCTGTCCCAAGAATTGTGAGCAGTGAAATGTTCTCCCTCCTGCGTTCATCAAATGTCATAGTAAGTGTTGTTAAACGAAATGTCAAAATTACCTGCGATCTCAGAACTCCAGAGAGCATTAACTTGAAAATGATATATTCTGTGTTTGATCACAAAATGGTTTATAGAACAACTGCAGTTTTGGAGAAAAAGGAAAGAAACTTGCCCACCCCTTTTTTCATTTAGGTCAGCTCTCACCTCCCACCAGTCATCAACAGTTCCCATCCTGCATCACTATTGCACAATTAGCTACCATACCCAACCCGCCTTCCACCATCGGTCCTCATCCACTATCTGCACCATCAACTGCCATCCTCCTCCAACCCTGCAGCATCAACTGCCATTCCCCATCATCCCTGCAGCATTGGTTCCTCTTCCTCACCACACCTACGCAAGCAGCTCCCATCCCGCCACCACCATTAGCTCCCCACTCTCCACTACCATCAGTTCCCATCTCCCATCACTCTTCCACCATCATCTCCCATTCCCCATAAGTCCATCGTCAGCTTCATCCCTCTACCATCAGTTCAGCTTTCTATTTTGGATTGGGACTATACACACAGTATATGTATTTTTGAGAAACTATATACGGGTATTCAAATAAATGTATCCATGCATGTTTAAAACAGGTCATATCTATGAAATATGGAAGTTTTGGTTTCCATTGGGTTCATTGACAAAAAAAAGTAATAAGACAGGAATACACAGGAGTAGATGGGCAGAACTGGGCACTCTGGAAGACAGAGGGGGCGGAACTGGGCACTTCAATACAGGGGAAGGTGGGAAGAACTGGACACTCAGGAAGGCACAAGGGCAGATGGAAGAACTGGGCACTCAGAAAGGCGTGGTGGAAGGTGGGAAGAACTAGGCACACTGGGAGACACAGGGGCATGTTGGCAGAACTAACCACTCCAATATACAGGGGCAGATGGGAAGAACTGGGCACTCGGGAAGACCCAAAGGCAGGTAGGCAGGACTGGGCACTCGGGAAGGCATGTAGGCATGTGGGCAGAAATGGGCACTTATGAAGACACAAGGGTAAGTGTGCAAAACTGGGCACTCAGGAAGACACAAAGACAGGTGGGAGGAAATTGGTGTACTTAGAGACGAAGGGGCAAGTAGGCAGAACTGATCACTCCAGGACACAGTGGCAGGTGGGCAGAACTGGGCACTCAGGAAGGCACATAGGCACGTGGGCAGAACTTGGTACTTGGGATGGAACTGGCGCTGCCCAATGGGGATATACAATGGTGTACTATAAATTATTCAAATCAAATAAGAGGTATGATGCTGGAGTGTATAGAATATAAATGCATAAATAAAAATATAAGTAAAACCACCAATAGCAATCACATTAAATATATAAAAAAAATATATATACAGTGATACCTCGGTTCATGAACTTATTTCGTGAACTGACTCTGGTCGCGAACCGAATTGGTTGTGAACCGAGGCACATTTTCCCATAGGGTTCAAAGTAAATCCAGTTAATCCATTCTGACCTTTTTTTGTTTTGTTTTTGAAGCACAAAAATATGAAACAAATTACAATACACATTAGTACAGTATAGTAATGAATAAAGAGAGAACACTAACCTTGCTTGAGATGACTTCTGGCATGGAGGAAGGCAGGTGGGAGGCTGTGAAATACAATACAGTAAGTACAGTATTGTACAGAAGTACTGTACAGTATTGTACAGTATAGTACAGTACTGTATGTGCTAAAAAGCACACCAAAAAGCAAAAAGTGTCTTCACAGTACTCCTTTCTGTGTCTCTTCTTCTCTCCATCATCTTCCTACAGGAAGTCACGACCATGTGACAGCCTGGAAATAGCATTAAAATGGCCACGGCTCCTGTTCGTGAACCGAAGCGGAGTTCGTGAACCGGAGCATATTTTTATAAACTTTTCTGTTCATGAACCGAGTTGTTCGTGAACAGAAGCGTTCGTGAACCGAGGTATCACTGTATATAAAATCAATAAAGTGCTGAAGTGTAATACAGTGTAGTGCTATTGTGTCAAAGAATATATGAAATCTGTATCGGCTTTTTTATAAATACATATATAAAATCATCAATATTAATCACAATATAATTAGATAAAAAAATATATATAAGGTGCTGGGTGATATAAAGTGCAGTACAGTGTTGTGATATTGGTGCCAAAATATTTATGATTGTTTTCTCAGCATTTGTAAATAAAGCAAGTGACAATAGTGAATCTTATAAACAATATATATATATATATATATATATATATGCTGTTTACCGCTTTTACAGTGCAAAAGGGAAGGTGAAGGAGGTGTGCAGTGTTCACCCAGTGTGAACACTGATAAGTGAACAATTGGTGTGTATTTGATAACAATGTACCAAATAAAGGGTGGGGGAGGGGCTTTGTGCAAAAAATTAATAGTGCACCTAAACGGATTATTTAGGAAGTATTATTTATTAAAGGCTGCTGAGGACGTCTCTGACAAAACGCGTACGGCGTAGTTACGTCACTTCCCGATCCGGACTGGCCGTGGAACGCATAGCGTTCCGGAACACTATACACGAGGACGCTGATCCTGTGTTACTTTTTCCCCCGAGTGGGAGACAATCTATATGCTATATTCCTATATTGGAAATGTGTGTACCTTTCCCTATGTAATTAAAATAAACTTTACAAAACGGGGTTACACTATTTTGTCCCCCTTGTCTATTTTTACACACTGAACCACCGGAGCATTATCTAAGGACAACTGAATACCGGAGAACAGTATGGTCCGTTCCCTCTCCCTTTTACACAGAGCTACAAGGAAGTAGAGGACCCCTAGGAACCCTTTATCCTTATGCTGAGGTATACAGCTACAAAATACCCTGCCTAATACCCCTGTGTAGGGTTGGGCACTCTGGTGAGTGCAAATCTATTACACCCATTAATTTTAGCACTCCTTCTAGTGCACGAAGAAACCTGAACACTATCACTGAAGATTGAACACCTTTACATACAGACTTTCTTGTTTGCTGCTACCTTTAATAAATAATACTTCCTAAATAGTCAGTTTAGGGGCACTGTTAATTTTTTACACAAAGCCCCTCCCCCACCCTTTATTTGGTACATTGTTATCAAATACACACCAATTTTTCACTTATCAGTGTTCACACTGGGTGAACACTGCACACCTCCTTCACCTTCCCTTTTGCACTGTAAAAGCGGTAAACAGCACATATATATATATATATATATATATTGTTTAATAAGATTCACTATTGTCACTTGGTTTATTTACAAATGCTGAGAAAACAATCATAAATATTTTGGCACCAATATCACAACACTGTACTGCACTTTATATCACCCAGCACCTTATATATATTTTTTTATCTAATTATATTGTGATTAATATTGATGATTTTATATATGTATTTATAAAAGCTGATACAGATATCATATATTCTTTGACACAATAGCACTACACTGTATTACACTTCAGCACTTTATTGATTTTATATACATATATATATATATATATATATATATATATATTTATTTTTTTTTTATATATTTAATGTGATTGCTATTGGTGGTTTTACTTATATTTTTATTTATGCATTTATATTCTATACACTCCAGCATCATACCTCTCATTTGATTGGAATAATTTATAGTACACCATTGTACATCCCCATTGGGCTGCGCCAATTCCCTACCCCACACACACACACACGAATTAGATATAGCCTTGGCTATGTTACAGGGAGGCTGCAGCCCCTTCATTCCCTATATTTCCATAGCGCGGGATCCCCATATATTTACTGTGGAAAAGAACAATTGCAGTTGGCCTTAACTGGATACTCAGCAAACCACATGAGCAAGTGGGCAGAACTGGGCACTCAGAGACACAAGGGCAGATCAGCAGAACTGCCCACATAGGGGAAGTGACATCAGCATCAGTGTCTCTGAGAAATCTAAGAAGCCTAGCATCCATGACAAATGGGAATGAGCTATTGTGGACATGGTATTACTAAACCCAGGAACCTGCATTCACTATATCTGGTATCCCCACAGTACACAGAAAATGGAAATGCAATTATTTTAATAAGTATAAACTGCTAAATACCTTTTCTCATCAGTAGTATATAGCAGTCTTCTGACTTCTATCAGTGTCCAGCAGAGCACTGGTTAAAGCTGGTAGGAGGAGTTTTTCTTCTCTGGCTGTCTTATGAGGCTGCATGACCCCTGACTTTCTGTCTATACAGTGCCAATTGGCCCTTTGCTGATCACATGCACCCTCCAAAAAAAAAAAAAACTCTCTAGCAATACACACCAAATGGAGCATGTGCAGAGTGCCCCCAAGACTCTCTAGTATCAGGAGACTTATTAGGTACAGTAAAAGAAGGAGGGGATCAGAAATGACAGAAGCCATTTTACACAATGCAGAGGATTAACTCCTTAGGGTCCACATTGAGTATAACAAGCATGATCTACTGCATATACAGACTGATTTTACTGTTGTGGGTTTAATGACACTATAACACTTGCAATAAAGTCACCTAGGGGGCAGGCTATCTATTGAATGGTTCTGTTTTTCATTCTGGCATATTTTATGCAGTTGACTTCCCTATTTACCAAATCCTATAAAGGCTCATTCACACCATAGCACTGGCATGCAATACCATGTAGCACAATCAAAAACATAGGAACTATCCACACTAATAATCACGTTTGGTGTTTACAAATAAACCATATATATCATGCAGCACTTGATATAAAACTCTAAAACAGGATATAGAAAAAAGTCCTTGGGAGAAAGCCGGAAGAGAGAGTATCCCAGGCCTAGCCTCGGTGTGACAGATGGAACCACACACCACCACAGTGATCAAACGGCTCCTCTTACCTGAAGTGGACACTCATATTATAAAGAGGTAAAACTCGCTGAATAAACATCAGATGGAACACTCAATCCATAGGAGCGGTACCACTTCACATGGGAGACTCCAACAGGGATTAAAAAGCCATTGCCCTAGGGTCGCTAGCAGTCAAGCTCACATCAAATTCTGATACTAATGCAATTCCCCCTCATAAGAGTAAAAAGGTACCATAGTGCAGTATGTACTAAACTCAATGATAGATTTTTTATAAAAAAAAAAAAAAATGCACACTCGCATTCAGTAAAATCAATAAGCTCTTTGTGTATACAATAATAAAAAACGCTGCAACCGGTGTGCTTGCTTCATGCACAGGGTCCTATCTTACGTGTTTCATCATGAAGCAATGCTGTCAGAAGCGAGCACTCGCAAACACACATTAAATAACATAAAATGAGAAGTGACGATACTGGAAGTTATGTGCAGTCACAGATGCGTTCCAAGGGCCGGAAGAGGCGCATCGCGCACCTCACGGAATTACGATCACCAAAGACATCAGAAAGAAAAATCGTTCATGATGTTATTAACCTAATAAAATTGGTGATCACGTGGTCAGAGGAAGAAGAGAAAAGCAAAAAATGAAAAAAATAAAAATAAAAGATAACTAATGATAACCTCTTCCTCATTCAAGACCTTATAAAGAGGAGATCCTTATGGCACAATATTTTTTGATAAAGTCCTTAGCACCAGCATTCTTATTAGTGCCATTGTGCCAGTGGTAACAGCACTAATAGGAGTGCTAGTGCTGAGGACTTTAGTTATTCTTTCATTATGTCCTTTTCACATCAGTAATATGGCATTGAAAAAAAAAATTCCAAACATTGTAAGGTCTTGAAGAATGATAGATTTCTGGGCCCTAGCATACCTGATTCACCGCAGATAATCTATCAAGGTATAAAACCATTAATGCTGCAAGTTGTTCCCAATGTGGTAGATATCCCTAACAGAACATCTTTCTTCCATGATTTGAAGGGTTATTTCCATGCTGCAAATGTGAAGTATGCCTATTGAATATATTACAAAAGAGATGGGTGTGCGGGTTTCAATCGCAGGTCACGGCCATGGCCAGGATATCAAATCCTTTATATCTTGCTCATCTGTTAATATGGTCTATCTTATTCTCCCTCCCTTGCGGCCTACAATATGTAGGCCGTACTTTCAGAATGATGGAACACATAGCCAACATCAAGAAGGGCTTTACTGGGCATAGTGTCTCTAGGCACTATGCCCAGTATCATGCAAAAAATCCTGAGGGCACCCTTTTTCTTACCATAGACAGGTTTACTCCTCATTGGGAGCTTTATCCGGTGGGAGATTTCTAGGATGGAAACCTGCTGGATTTATGAGCGCAAGTCCTATGTTCCATTCAGGCTCAATGTAGAATGGAAAAAAAAATGCAACATGAAAGTGGGTGTTGGCACTGCTCTTTATTGTCTTCAGGCTATGGCTGCTATAAACAACTACCAGTCTAATTGCTGTAAATGAATACATGTGTCACCACACTCTGTCTAAACTAAATAAATTGAAAATTAGACCATGTATTATATGTGCAAATAAACCATGTGCAAAAACTGCTCTTGATGTTCAAAAAACATGTAAACAATAAACATATATGTATAAACAGCCTGTGCAAAACAATGCTAGTGCAATTCACTAACAAAGTGCAAAAGTGCTTGTATATAAATAAAAAAAAAACAGCTTGTGCATAAAAAACTGTTTCATAAAAGTGTGCAGTGTCCTTTAATTACACTCTTGCCGTGATCTTGCTGCTCTTTGTAGTGCCTTCAGTGAAACGAGCAGCAGTACTGCTATACTCGGGTTAAACCCACGGCGTGCAGTGAGCCCCAGTGTCTTCACTCGTGTCCCCCACCTTGAATCACACTCACCAGATATCTATCCCCTTGTGCATGGGTATCCCACTTTGTATAAGTGTCTGGCTTGTAAACGCCTTCACGATTTCCCAATTGCTCCCCCTCATATCCAAGGTACGCCGGTGTGCTTCCACAGATGGTTAATGGAACATAGAAGAGACAGTCCCCATAGTGTAAATCCATAGTATACAATATATAATTTAAAAGTCAATAGTGCACTCACATAAAAATGTTAAATCACTTGCATAAAAGACAGTCCAGGAAGCTCAGGACGCTATGCGCTTCACGGATACAAACCAGAAGTTGCGGAATGACGCTTGGCTCCGCCCTACGCGTTTCGTCTCTCTGACATCATCTGGAGCAGTGCCATATTGCTGTACAGTAACCTGTCAACCTGCTGCACATGACCCGCAGCCATATTGGATGTGTCAGTATTGATATCTGCATACTCTACGTGGTCCTTCCAGGTTTAATGGTTCCAATAGAAAATTTGGACCACTAACAATAATGAATCTGGACTACTTATATTAAAATTAAGCCATTTTTGAAGGGGTAGTACCCAGGTTGTCACGTTACTTCAGCTTAAAATAATTTCCAAACCAGACCAACAAAAGTAAAATACATAATTTTCCATAAATACCAAAACCAGGGCATATGCCGATAGTGAATAAAATTAATGTTATTCCATAAACCATAAAATAAAGAATGGGACATACATTTCCTGAATAACAGCTAATGTAATTATAGATTTATGAGGTTTTTCTATTTTTTTTTTTTTCACAGTCTTTAACATTTTGCTTTTTTTCCACCAAGAGTATTTTTTAGTAGGGTATTTCAATTTAGATTTTTATTGTTTTATTTTGATGTCATTATTTAATTTTAATTTTGATTTCATTATTCAACTTGTATTGTATAGGTAGAAGTAGTTTATGTTGCATCCACAAGATGGCTCCATAAGGATTTTCTCTTTATGAGGCTTTGAATAAGTAAAAGGTTATTATTAGTCATCTTTACTTTTTTTCATTTTTTGATTTTCTCTTCTTCCTCTGACCACGTGATCACCAATTATTATTAAGTTAATGACATCATGAACAATCGTGATTCCGAGAGGTGCATGGAGCGCCTCTTCCAGTCCTTGGAACGCATCTGTTGCTGCACTTACCTCTGGTATTGTCGCTTGCAGTTTTATGTTATTTAATGCGTGCTTGGCATGCCTCTGACTATGTCACTTCATGACGAAACACGTAAGACGGGACCCTACACATGACACAAGTACGCCGGATGCCACGGTTTTTATGATTGTATACACAAAGCGCTTATTGATTGTATTACACTTCAGTGTGTATTTCTTTTATAATAAAGCTACCATTGATTTTTAGTACATACTGCACTATGGTACCTTTTATACTCTTACGAGGTAAATCGCATTAGTATCGGGACTAGATGTGTGCTTGACTGCTGGCAAGTGGAGGTCTACAAGGTGGTCATTAGGGCACTGGCTTTTTAATCCCTGTTGGGAGTCTCCTATATGAAGTGGTACCGCTCCTCTAGATTGAGTGTCCCATCTGATGTTTATCCAGCGAGTTTGACCTCTCTATAATATAAGGATCCACTCCTTCCAGTAAGGGGAATCGCTTGACCACTGTGGTGGTGTGTGGTTCCATCTGTCACACCGAGGCTGGTGCAGGGATGCTCTCTCTGTTCTGACTTTCTCTCAAGGACTTTTTTCTGTATTCTGTTTTACAGACTTCTGTCAAGCGCTGCATGACATTTATGTATATATGTAATACCATGTGCCGTGCAGAAATGCAACCTGCCCATTTTTATTTATTTTGAAGGCACAACAACCTAGCACAGAATAGAAACCTTAGGAAATATGGCTATTTGCCTTATACTTGTATTTTGACTACATTGATTAAGACAGTCGAATGCTGCTGGTGTAAACGAGTACTATGATGCCTGTATCCCTACATTATGAATATCCCAGAAAAAAAAAGACTGAGTGTTCTTAAGCAAATAAGCAACATCCTCTGTGGTTCTCAACAAGGACAATGCACATTACAGAATTATGTAGAATTCTTGCTCAGAAGCACTCTAAAAAATCTGATGATTCTGGTAGCACTAAATTACATAAAATTCATATGAACATAAAGTGAACGCTCTTCTGACTTTATATAATGAGCATTTAGTACGGTGTTGTGTGTCGGTGACTGCTTAATGTGAGATCATGGCAACTTCAGCCTAGTTAATATGCATAGTGACAACAGCCATCAATACCAAACATGATCTGGTTTCATCATAAACATTCCTAGGCAACGTATAGAAAAAAGCTGAAGACACGCAGACTGCTCATGCATCATTATCATCACAAAGTTATTCTCTATGTTTATAGAGTCCTAATTAAATTAGCATCTAAATAAAATCAGCAGGGCCAAATATGTACTCACGGGCTCCAATTACATGAAATGGAATGAAAAATTAAAATAAAAGATGAAAAAAAAAAAAAAAAATCGCAGTGAAATTGCAAAGGGTAAAAGCAGCTCTATTTGTACACAATGGTTGGTCTAATTTCTTTGAAGCAATTTAGCCAGGAAGTAATCTCTTGGGATATATTGATTAATTTTTACAGGCAGCCGGGGAAATTACATTCATTTTAGAGATGCTGGGCTTGTAGCTACAATCAATTAACTCAGACAAGCCGTGGTTTCTACTTAACGCACGACGTTGTTACACACACATATATTTATTTCATCTACCCTTCCTTTCATTACAATGAAGGATTAACAAATGTATTATAATTGCTCCGACAAGCTTGGCTTTGGCATTATGTTACCAAAGTTATGCCATTTTACCTCAATGATGTCATGTTACAAATTTGATGTCTTGCTAGTAGTATGATGCAATGTTCTTGCTGTAATGCAAAGTTACTAGAGAGTACAACCCAGATTTCCAGAGCCAGGACCCACCTTCCTGTGATAAAGTAAATGCTGCTGCACAATTCTGAAAAACGGGGAATGATGGGGTGCAGGAGAGCAGTCTCCTAAGGAATTACTATATCCAGCTCATCCAGATTCCAGTGGTTAGAAAAGACTTGTGCAATGGAAATGAGACTAGCTGGATCAAAATTCTGACACCTCCACATGTGACCTGATTTCATATAATTAAAACAATATAAACCCAAGAACTAAAATTTATCAAACATTTTTTGTTTTTTAACAAAACAGAAGTGCTTCATTGAAATTGAAAACAGGACAACATCAAGACATATATAATGACATGGGATAATGCCAGATAAATCTTACGGCAGATAAGACAAAGAAAAGAAAATGAATTTGTGAGAGAGAAACAATACTCATACCCAAGTTATAGATAACATGAAGGATGAAACAGTCAATATTATATCTCAGGAGGCGAAGGCAAGGTATAGTAGGAAGAAAGGCACAAAGTGGGGCAGACCAGGGACCAGGATAAAGGGGGAGGGGAGGAGGGAAGAAGAAGAAAACAAAAAAGCAGGAATAAGGACCAGGCCATCCATCCCAATACCCTGATCAACATGCCCCAGCATACAATAATACCGATCCAGCAATTAGCGTTCAAGTGGAAGTCCATGGGGACCAAACCTTGTCGTAATCTTAGACATAGGCAGCATCTATCACTGCTTCCCAAGAGGATAAAGCCAAAGGGGGGGGGGGGGGGGTTGGTGAAGCCCATTGCATGAGAATCTCCTTTTTGGCATAATACAGAAGATAGGGAATCAGCAACTTGGAGTGATGGAAATGTTGGGCATCGTCATGAATCCCTAATACTCTGACGATAAAGGCAGGGACAGCTGCAACCTAAGATTTATTGCTGACCAATATATTTCAATTTTGGGGTAATCCCAGAACATGCAGAGAAATTATCCTGGACGTAACCTTCAGGCATGTGGGGTCCCTATCCGGATAAATAAGATGGAGCCTTTTGGGAGTACAATAAACTCTATACAGGAATTTTACTTAAATTAATTTGTCCCGAGAAGAGATAACTAGATTAAGACCTAATTTGTCAAAATTTAGACATGCTGGCTGCATCTGTTTTTTCTTTCCAAGATCTTCCCCTGGTTATCCAGCAAGGCGGCGCTTGTTCACACAATTCAAGCATGCGGTTGTGGTGGGCTGGTGCTCCATTTACTGGGCTTAAACAGACAGGGAAAAGTGAACAGAGTGTGGATCATCCATAAAACCAAATCAATACCAGTCTAGCTGCTAAAACTTGTTTTTGGAGAGCCAGTCTATGTATATCCGCACTAGCTAGTTACATCTTTTCATGACACCCCACATGCTGCTGGTGTCCAAGGTGGAGGCTGGAGGTAGCCAGTCTGTCTGGTTGAATAAACTTAAACACCCGATGCAGGAATACTGCAACCATATTAGGCAAGCACATATATGTTGAAGGTTTCAATGATTGGGCAGCTACTGGTTTTAGAATATCACTTCAAAAACCCTGGAAGCACGGCACAGCCATTCTTGGAATATTTTATTAATTTTGTCATCACAGGACCAAAGTTACACAATGTTTTGGGCAAACATTGTTTTTCATCAGCTCAAAGAACTGTGCCCAAAACATTGAGCAATTTAGAGTTTAGACAGATTTTTTGTAACAATGCCCAGGTTGTAACCCCTGATCACCTTCTGAGCTGCCAATTATTATGTTACCTGACCACACTGTGTGGCTATAGCTTTTTCACCTGATGGCTCTGCCTCAAAGATCCTGACCTATTGCTGTTTATGCAATACCAAGTTTTCAGACTAAAATTTTCTGACGTGCCCTTACAACAGATTACAAATTAATATAAAGTATAACAATTACACGCTGCATAACCATAGAATTTTTACTCACTGCATGCACATACAGTATGTGGAGTCATGCGTTTCCTACCCTAGCCTGGAGATCTGAAAAATTCCACTGTTCAAAATGTTTTTTAACGTCATCAAGAGCACAATTGGATTCCACAATAAGGCATTTTGATAATTCCAAACATATCACAACAGTGATACTGGTCAGACAGCTTGGTGAAGGCAATCAGATTGTTAGGACAGCGTGAACAGTACTATGTAATTCAAATCCTGTCCTCACTTCCACACTTGTCAAAACTACAAGTGTATGTTGTGAGGAGACCCAAATTAATTTAATATCACATTTCTTAACTCTATGTGAAACCAGTTACAGAATATTTTAGAGGTATTCTAAAGAGAAGCAAAGAGGAAAAAACTCTACTACCCTGTTTCTTCACATGGGTGCCCTCTTTGGACCCCCCACTGATTAGCCATTTAAGCAGAAAAGCTGCACATCTCCAGGGCGATTACCACTCAGATTAACTTCACTTTTGTTTGGCCACCCTCTGAAATTTATTGTGTACAGTGGGCTTCCGATGCTGGACGACTTCTGCACAAGACAGCTTGCAGTGAAAACCAATGGATTTCAGAGGTTTAATGCAAAGTTCTGATACTAGCACCAATAAATTGAGGAAGGGTGACTTCCGCCAGCAAGCAGAGGGAGTATGTAAAGGCTTTCTACTTTCTCTCTGAATTACCCAATAATAAATAGGGTAACGTTTATACTGATAATGTTACTGATCCAACAAAATATAGCATATAGCTTTCCTTAACTTGCCCTTTCCATTTTGCTAAAATTAAAAAATGTACCCTGTAAATATATCTGTGTTCTCACTATCCAGGTCATGGCAGATTTAGTAGTAGTTAGTCACATTCAACTGGACTTGTTCTGTAATAGGGAGGACATATTGTAGCTTATCCAAGGTTAGAATTTAAGAAGTGGCTTGGATAAGTTACAAAATGTCTTCAACATTACAGAACAAGACCAATTGAATGTGAATAACTACTACTATCCTGTAAATAAAAGATACGCTGATCTTCATGGTTTTCAGAAGCTATTGTGCCTTTAAAACTCTCTTCATCATACACTCTCAAAGGAGCATTGGATTCCTAGCCCCTGTTAAGCACTAGCACTATTTTTTTCCAGCCCCTACGTCCCTGCAGAACACATTACTGAGGTGGAGGCCATCAATAGGGAGGAAGGGCTATTTTTGGGTGAATGTTAAAGCTGGCCTTTTTTTTTTTTTTTTTTTTTTGCTTTGATGTGCACACATTACAGTGTAAAAATATCTATTTTATCTTTATTGAGCTAATAATTTTATAATCTCATAGTCTGTCAGTATTTTGATCAGGCTATATGTACAGAAGAAAATAAAATAAAAATATATACTCGCGCTATGGTGAATATCTGAATAAAAGTGAACATCACATGGAGCACTGTTCAATCCATCACCTGAAAATGGAAAGAGTGTGGCACAACTGCAAACCTACCAAGACATGGCTGTCCACCTAGTCTGATAGGCTAGGCAAGAAAAGCATTAATCAGAAAGCAGCCAAGAGGACCATGGTAACTCTGGAGGAGCTGTAGAAATCCACAGCTCAGGAGGGAGAATCTGTCGAAAGGACAACTATTAGGCATGCACACCACAAATCTGGCCTCTATGGAAGAGTGGCAGGAAGAAAGCAATTGTTGAAAGAAAGCCAAAAGAAGTCTAGTTTACAGTTTGCGAGAAGCCATGTGGGGAGCACAGCAAACATGTGGAAGAAGGTGCTCTGGTTAAATGAGACCAAAATTGAACTTTTTGGCGTAAAAGCAAAATACTATGTGTGGCGGAAAACTAACACTGCACGTCAACCTGAACACACCATCCACACCGTGAAAGATTGTGGTGGCAGCAACACGTTGTGGGGATGCTTTTCTTCAGCAGGGACAGGGAAGCTGGTCAGAGTTGATGAGAAAATGGATGGAGCCAAATACAGGGCAATCTTAAAAGAAAACCTGTTAGAGTCTGAAAAAGACTGTGGTGGAGGTTCGCCTTCCAGCAGGACCACGACCCTAAACATACAGCCAGAGCTACAATAGAATGGTTTAGATCAAAGTATATTCCTGTGTTAGAATGGTCTAGACTTAAATCCAATTGAGAATCTGTGGCAAGACTTTAAAATTGCTGTTCACAGATGGTCTCCATCCAATCTGACAGAGCTTGCAAAGAAGAATGAGCCAAAATGTCACTCTCTAGATGCGCAAAGCTGATAGAGACAAACCCACAAAGACTTGCTGCTCTAATTGCAGCGTAAGGTGGTTCTACAAAGTATTGACTCAGGAGCGGGGGGGGGGGGGGGGCTAAATATAAAATATAAATGCACGCCACACTTTTTACTCCAGAGCTTAGTAAATGAGCAGAAGTTCAGCTGACTTCCATCATCCAATCATGAGCAAGCAAAAATTTCTTTTTTTTTTTCCCTTTCCTGTGATTGGGTATTCTTTGTAAAGTGAAGCTTTACCTCATTTACTAAGCTTTGGAGCAACTGCACTGGCAGAGTGCACAGTCTATTTGCCTTTAGTAAATCAACCCCATTACCTTTTCTAACTCTCCTCATTAAAAGCATCCTTGTGACCAGCGAAGTGTTATTTCACTGTGTACAGAAAAAAAGAGAGTTACTTGTTGTCCTCGTCTGGTAATATTAGTTCTGGAATGAAGAAGGTTTCACTCCTCCAACAAGCATGAGATATAGAATGACATACTGTATCAGTTATTGCTCCCATGGAGACAGTATGATACTGGCACATTTTGTCTTTCCCCCTACAGTGAACTCTCTAGCTCCTTGCTTTGACACAAAAGCAGACTTAATATGGAGAAAGGAAAGAGGCTCCAGCTCCGTGTTTCTTTGCCATCACTGATAGGAGCAATAATTAAGAATACAGACACTGTAACTGTGTGCAGGGCTGGATTAAGAGAATTATGGGCCTGGTGCTGAGGATTTTGGTGGGCTTTAAGGGCTGTGCATCAGCGTGCGCTCTGAGGTGAAAGGGTGCAGCTGAACAGGCCCAATGCTATGGAAGTCCCAGGCTTCCATAAGAGCCCTACATGGGCGTGAGTGGCACGCCCTGAGGTGAGGTTGAAGGGCGCAGCTGTGCAGACCTAACACAACATTACAGAAGCTAAATACCTGGCTTCCCTTAGGATGGCCCGCAGTGCCCGTTATTAATCCCACTACAGGCCCAGGTGGTGCATTTGGAATGCAGGACTGGTCATGCCAGGGGAGATCACTTCCTGTTGGCCCGTTGCTTTCTGGTACATGTAGGAGAGGGGTGCAGGGTGTACGTGGTGAGTGGCACATGTAGGAGAGGGGTGTGGAGTGTATGGCGGTGGGTGGTACATGTAGAAGAGAGGTGTGGAGTGTATGGCTGTGGGTGGTACGTGTAGGAGAGGGGTGTGGAGTGTATGGTGGTGGGTGGTACATGTAGGAGAGGGGTGAGGAGTGTATGGCTGTGGGTGGTACATGTAGGAGAGGGGTGTGGAGTGTATGGTGGTGGGTGGTACATGCAGGAGAGGGGTGTGGAGTGTATGGCTGTGGGTGGTACATGTAGGAGAGGGGTGTGGAGTGTATGGCGGTGGGTGGTACATGTAGGAGAGGGGTGTGGAGTGTATGGCTGTGGGTGGTACGTGTAGGAGAGGGGTGTGGAGTGTATGGTGGTGGGTGGTACATGTAGGAGAGGGGTGTGGAGTGTATGGCTGTGGGTGGTACATGTAGGAGAGGGGTGTGGAGTGTATAGCGGTGGGTGGTACATGTAGGAGAGGGGTGTGGAATGTATGGCGGTGGGTGGTACATGTAGGAGAGGGGTGTGGAGTGTATAGCGGTGGGTGGTACATGTAGGAGAGGGGTGTGGAGTGTATAGCGGTGGGTGGTACATGTAGGAGAGGGGTGTGGAGTGTATAGCGGTGGGTGGTACATGTAGGAGAGGGGTGTGGAATGTATGGCGGTGGGTGGAACGTGTAGGAGAGGGGTGTGGAGTGAATGGCTGTGGGTGGTACGTGTAGCAGAGGGGTGTGGAGTATATGGTGGTGGGTGGTACATGTATGAGAGGGGTGTCGAGTGTATGGCTGTGGTTGGTACAAGTAGGAGAGGGGTGTGGATAGTATGGCGGTTGGTGGTATGTGTAGGAGAGGGGTGTGGAGTGTATGACTGTGGGTGGTATGTTTGGAAGAGGGTTGTGGAGTATATGACTGTGGGTGGTACATTTTGGAGAGGGGCTAGGAGTGTATGGCGGTGGGTAGTATGTGCAGAAGAAGGGTGCAGATGGTATAAAAGTATATGGTGTGAATGAGTCCTAATTTATTGGTCCAGCACTGCAGAGGCCATTTGGCAGTGCCAAGCATGGAACAATTGAAGTTAGCTGTACAGCACTAGTACTGGGCTCCTACGCTGCTGTCACTGACCCTCCCCCTATCTCAAACCCCTTCCTCAAGCCCCTGCACACAAGTCTCAACATCTTGCATAACCCATCAACTCACCTCCCTCAACATATCCCGCAGAACGAACTTCTGCAGGCATCCTCCCAGCAGGATCATTAGCAGCCAGAAGCTCCACCTCCACAGTCTTTTTGCAAGCAGCACTGGAGGACACTAATAGGGGAGCTGGGGAGTGCTGAGAGAGGTCCACCAGTGCTCATCAATGCAGCCTCACCAGTGCCCACCAATGCAGCCTCAGCAGTGCCAATCAGATCAGGTTCATCAGTGCCCATCAATGCAGCCTCATTAGTGCCCATCAATGCAGGCTCACCAGTGCCCATCAATGCAGCCTGATCAGTGCATGGAGATTAGAGAGAGGAGAGCTGCCGGATTACACAGAGCGGGGATCTCCTGCTTACCCGGCGTTGCTGCTGTCATATGAAATTCTGCCTCCTGGACCGGCTCCTATGATAGACTTCAGCAGTGTGCTGTCTATTGGAGGAGCAGGTCCAGGATGCGGGACTTCATATGACAGCAGCCATAGGGTAAGCGGGAGATTCTTGCTCTGTGTAATCCAGAGGTACTCGCCCCCCCCCCCCCTCTCCCCTCTGAGGCAGCCCAATAGATAAGTATAATAAGGCTTACTTGTAGGGAAAATAAGTATCTCTTAAAATGTGCACTGTTTTGGAAGAATTTACCCTGGATGCAGCCAGTTGTGTCACTGGCACATGCGCTCTGAAGATACGGCATACCTTGCTGGACCTTTGGAGCATTGTGCCGGAACTAAGGGCTTCTGGGACTGGATACAAATGGACCCCCACTAATCAGCCAGTCCATACACAGCTATAGTACAGTGTTGTGTGCAGAGGTGTTGTTTAGCTTCTTCTGAATGCAGCAGACTATCTGTCCTGTGTGCCCCTGTGACTGTAGTGTGAGCTATAGTAGATAATTGGAGACTAGACAGGATCCAGCAGCAGCACTCATTGGTTATCAGCACCTGAGTCCATGAGGATCCACTACAGTTATATGATGGATTTGGTACTGTAAACTCCCACAGACAAAGTTCTCTCTCTCCCCTCCCATAAAGTTACATTTGGTAACTTCTTCCCTGCCTGAATGCACGTTCTGATATAAAACAGCCTGTTACTGTGAAACTCACCCCTGTTCTTCCTGTCACAAAGCCATGACATAGCCCCAGCCCCACACAGTAGCTGCCATGATTTACTTACTGCATGTGGAGGAGAGACCGACGTTCCACTCAAGCTGTCTGCCGGGAGGAGGGGGGAGGACTCAGAGGGAGGGGAAAGAGCAGCAGAGTGACAGACTGCCCTCAGCTCAGCCAATCATAGATCAGCTATACCAAAACTCAGACAAGAGTAAAGCCTCATGTTTCTCCTCTACCAATAACAGGCAGTCAAAAACGTCTCTGGGAGGGATCAGAGCTCCCAAACCTCCCGCCCAATCAGCCCTGCAAACTTCTCTGATGTCCATAACACATCCGTACCCCGGCAGCTGTCTCTCTGTGTCCACCCTGAGTGCTGTGCAGCTGGGCTGCTTACAAGTGACAGAAAATAGCGGTGACAGAATCTGGCCAGCCAGGGCCTATATTATGGTAGGGGCCTGGTGCTGCAGCTCCAATAGCCCCTATGTTAATCCAGCCCTGACTGTGTGCAGTACATTGATGCATGAAATAACAAACTGTGGTTTTCAGTGCAGGAATTTCTGGACTGCGGCGGAACTTGATGGCGGACTTGGTGCCTGCAGCTACAGAGTGTGTGATGTGTGTATGACAGCACTGGATTAATAGTAGTAAACATTGGTTCTGATGGATCTACCGTAAAGCAAACCTGTGATTGAAGTCTAGCAGGAGTAGACACTGTTTGGGTTCTAGGATGCTATTTTTCTGATAGCGACACAAGGAAGTACTCACCAGATGGTGGATTCTTGAATCTGTATGGAGGAGTGCCAAGTACAAAAAGTTAATCTCATTTTAAAGGACTTATTGAAACATTTTATAGTTAAAAGCATCAGATACACCCAACTGCATTTAGGGGGGGAGTCTCCCCGTTTCTATAGGGCTTGAGCAATCAATGTTAATAAATCACAACAGAATGCTCAAAGGGACCGGATTAAGGACTTGTTCACACTTGACTAAATTTCTAATGCTTAACAAATGCTCCTATAGCATTAGAATGGGCGTTAGACTTGTGTTAACAAGCTTTAGTATGGACGTTAATATGGAGAACATGCAAAGGGAGATGGAAGGAACCGTCTCAGAATGGTTGCAACAAAAGAAAAAAAGGGGCTCACAGGGATAACAGCGCACAATAAACGTTATTAGTGATGATGCAAAAAGTTAAAACTCACATAAAAATGTGTGAACTCGTCAAGATATGACTGAATGACCCTGAAGACCCTGTCGGGTGTCAGGATGTACATAGACAACAAGGCACACGTCTGTGCTCCACCCACCCAGTCCTGCTCTGTGCCACAGTTTGTGCGGGTACGGTGCGACTTGTCTCAATCAGACCTGATGTCACTCTCATATACCCGAGAAACTATGTTCTATGGCCATCAAAGGACAATTCGGGGTCCCTAATGTATCTAGCAGGGCATGCCCATATGTCAAAACAGTGAACTAAATGGCTATTAAACTGTGTGGTACGTCTCTCATTGATTTCTCAAATAATGTCAATCCCTCACTGCTGTGACATAATCCCATGAGTGGAAGGTTATTCTTCCTGTGATGCTGGTCCTATCTCCATTGAGGATAAATCCAGAAACACCTGGCTGAACAGAGAAGTCAGTAGGATCACTTCCAGGGATTTTAGTAGCCGTGGCAGCCAAATGGCATAGACAGCGGAGTAGAATATAAATGCCACTGTGGCAATGGGGAGTCACAGAGGGTGGTGAAGAGTATGCCACTCCAGGACGGCAGCAGCCAGTGGCAGAAGGACAGATAACTCCTGGGCATAAATTAAGCAACACTCAGGCACATCCAGGGGTTAATAGGTACAAACCAACTAAGTGTACCATGTCTATAGATTTCTCATGGCCGGAATTGCTCAGAGTTGCAGGGGTATGGCATACCATTAATTGATCATAGACAGTCCAGTCAAGATAAGAATGTCAAAATGGCTCTTACCAGAATTCCCCTGTACACTGTGCATAGTCCAATAAAGACTTGCAGCCTTTGACCCTCAGATCCTAGGTCTAGGCAATGGATGCAGTTTGTGCCCCGTCGTGCCGCCCACCATCAGAGTACAGCCACTGCTATTCACAGGGGAGGA